>NC_057800.1:307740202-307748361 GCF_018294505.1 Triticum aestivum
GGGCCGGCGGGTGTGGCGGCGGCGGGAGGCCACGCGGCGTGCGCCTATTGGCTGGGGCGCGGCGGCGGGATTCGTCCGGCGGCGACGGACATGTCCGGTGCGCGCGAGGGGATTTTAGGGTTTCGGGGGGAGAGGAAGATCGGGATTCGGAGGGGTCTTTAAATAGACATAGAGGGAGCTAGGAGAGTCCAAATGAGGTGCGGTTTTTGGCCACGCGGTCGTGATCGAACGATCTAGATGATGGAGAAGGCTTAGGTGGGTTTTGGGCCAAAATAGAGGGGTGTTGGGCTGCAACACACACGAGGCCTTTTCGGTCCCTCGGTTAACCGTTGGAGTATCAAACGAAGTCCAAATGATACGAAACTTGACAGGCGGCCTACCGGTAGTAAACCAAGGCCGCTTGGCAAGTCTCGGTCCAATCCGGAAATGTTTAATCCCCACACACGAAAGAAAGCTAGAATTGACCACCGGAGGAGAACGAAGCGCCGGAATGCAAAACGGACAACGGGGAAAATGCTCGAATGCATGAGACGAACACGTATGCAGATGCAATGCACATGATGGCATGATATGAGATGCATGACAACGACAACAACACACAGAGACAAAGACCCGAACCCGAGAAAATAAAATAACTTCACGCCAGAAACGGCAAGAGTTGGAGTACAAATTGGGAAAGTTACATCCGGGGTGTTACAACACTCCACCACTACGAAAAGATCTCATCCCGAGATCTAGGACTGAAAGAACGCTGGGTACTCAGAACGGAGGTGATCCTCACGTTCCCAGGTAGCTTCACGGTCGGAATGGTGTGACCACTTGACTTTGAGAAATTTGATTGACTTGTTGCGAGTCTTGCGTTCAGTCTCTTCAAGAATAGCAACTGGGTGCTCACGATAAGAGAGATCTTCTTGGAGCTCAATGTCCTCGAAGTTGACAGTGCGGTCAGGAGTCTTGAAGCACTTTCGAAGCTGAGAGACATGGAACACGTCATGAACATTTGCAAAGTTTGAAGGAAGCTCGAGTTGATAGGCGAGGTCGCCTCTCTTGCTGACAATCTTGAAAGGTCCCACGTATCTGGGGGCAAGCTTCCCTTTGATACCGAAGCGACGAGTACCTTTCATAGGAGAGACGCGGAGGTAAACATGATCTCCGATCTCGAAAGCCAAATCGCGGTGCTTACTATCATAGTAGCTCTTCTGGCGGGATTGGGCTGCTTTGAGGTTATCACGAATGACTTTGCACATTTCTTCTGCCTCTGTGATTAAGTCATTACCCAAATGCTGACGTTCACCGGTTTCAGACCAGTTGAGAGGGGTACGGCACTTCCTGCCATACAGAATTTCAAATGGGGCCTTGCCCGAACTTGCTTGAAAACTGTTGTTGTAGGAGAATTCAGCATAAGGAAGACAATCCTCCCACTTCATGCTAAAGGAGATCACACAAGCCCTGAGCATATCTTCAAGAATCTGGTTGACACGCTCGACTTGACCGCTAGTTTGAGGATGGAAAGCTGTGCTGAAGCGGATGTTGGTGCCCATGGCCTTCTGAAAAGAATCCCAAAACTTCGAGGTGAAAATGCTGCCACGGTCTGAAGAGATCACTTGAGGAATACCGTGCAAAGAGACAATTCGAGAGGTGTAGAGTTCCGCCAATTGAGATGCAGTGTTCGACTCTTTGATAGGCAGAAAGTGAGCCACTTTGGTGAGTTTGTCGATGACAACGAATATAGCATCATTGCCATGCTTGGACTTTGGAAACCCAGTCACGAAGTCCATTTCAATGTGGTCAAACTTCCATTCTGGAATGGCAAGAGGTTGGAGGAGACCTGCTGGCCTTTGGTGTTCTGCCTTCACTCTTCTGCAGACATCACATTCGTTTACGAATTGAGCGATCTCGCGCTTCATTCGAGTCCACCAATAAGCCTGCTTAAGGTCCTGATACATCTTCGTGCTCCCAGGGTGGATGGAGAGGAGAGAATTGTGAGCCTCGTTCATGATCACTTTACGAAGGTCACCTTTGGGTACAACAATACGATCCTCGAAGAAAAGAGTGTCCTTGTCATCAAGGCGGTACCACTTGTACTTGGACTAACTCTTGGCAATCCCAATCTTCACCTTTTTCACCATAGCATCAAGAAGCTGGGCTTGGCGAATCTGGTCTTCCAAGGTAGGAGAGACTTGAAGGTTGGCGAGGAAACCTTGAGGAACAATTTGCAGATTAAGTTTGCGGAAGGCTTCACAAAGCTCGGGTTGATAAGGCTTGAGAATCAGACTGTTGCAGTAAGCTTTTCTGCTCAAAGCGTCAGCAATCACATTGGCTTTGCCTGGAGTATACTCGATACTCGGATTATACTCTTGAATCATATCGACCCATCGAGTTTTCCAAAGGTTGAGATTAGGCTGAGTGAAGACTAGGCAAACGACTGGAATTTGAGAGATGGCATCGAGTTCACCCTTCTCATTGAGAGAAAACAGACGGATGGTATCATCACGAGCGGCAAAGACAATTGCATCCTCAAATGAATGAGTCAATTGAATCTGCCTGGCAGCACAATCAAGATATGCCTTGTGCTTAGAAAGCCAATCCATTCCGAGAATAAGATCAATATCCGAGTCACCAAGAACCGTTGGGGGAGCTAGAAACTTGTAGGCACCCAAAGTGATAGTAACATCCGGAACGATGGAGTTAGCCTACATGCGCTTACCGGGAGAGACAACTGCTAAAGGACTAGGCAAAACTTGCGAAACCAAATCATGCCTATTTGTAAACGGTCTCGAGATGAAGCAATGCGATGCACCAGTATCAAAAAGAACTTTTGCAGGTATATCATTAACAGGAAGGTTACCCATGATCACATCTGACGAGTCCTCTACCTGAGCTGCATTCATCAAATTGACCTTGGCGGACTTGGGGTTATGCTTGACCACAGCTGTACTTGCCGATCTGACAGGAGGAGGAGGAGGAAGTTGCCTCTGGTTGAAACACTTGTTGGCATAGTGACCCTTCTGTTGGCACTTGTTGCGCGTGACCTCTGAAAGCGGACGGTGATACAGAGCACTCGATCTTGGAGCTTGAGACGAAGTCTTGTTCTGAAAGCCAGGGTTGGGTGGGTGGGAAGAACCACTGCCACCTTTGCTCTTCTGCTGATACGGCTGACGAAACGGAGGAGGAAGCCAATACTTCTGCTGCTTGGCCACTTGAGTAGAGGAAGAAGAAGTAACATCTCTGACTCGCTTCGTGGAAGCATCACACTTCAACTGAGCAGCCTCTTGCTTTAGTGCCATGTTGTAGAACTCATCGTATCTCAAGGGCTCGAAGAGAAGAAGAGCTAGCTGAATTTCCTCTCTGAGACCACCCCTGAACTGGTATATCATGCTCTTCTCATCAGGTACGTCCTGCTTAGCAAAGCGAGCGAGCTTCTAGAACAACTTGTTGTAGTCATAGACAGATAAAGAGCCTTGCTTCAGATTGCGGAATTCCTCACGCTTGCTTTCAACCATGCTTTGAGGAATATGATGAGCTATGAAATCTCGATGGAAATCATCCCAAGTGATAACACGTCCACCTCTGGAATCCTTGTACTGCTGGAACCATTCTGCAGCTTGATCTTTGAGTTGGAAGGAAGTGAACTTAACAAAGTCCTCAGGCCTGACGTTACTGCACTCGAAATGCTTACACAGATCCACAAGCCAATCGTCAGCATCAGTTGCCTCAACACAATTGCTGAAAGTCTTTGGCCCGTTAGCAAGGAACTGGTTGAGTGTAGCAAAGTGATTTTGATTGCTGCCTTGATTCCCTTGGTTGCCTTGATTGCGCTCTTGAAGAATTTGCATGATCAACTGTGTATTTGCATTGGTTGCGGCCATCACAACTTGCCATGCCTCCGGAGGAGGTGGAGGTTGTGGCGGATCAGGATTCAGAGTCGTGCGCGTTGGAGGAGCCATCCTGAAGAGGTTGACCACCATTAGCACATTGACAGACAAATATTGAAGCTGAATCCAACGGAATGAAAATTGCAACATATAGTCTTCACATCCGAACAAAATGAACGAATGCATTCCTCTTGAAATGGTCACATATCCATAAATTGAGAAGCCACGTAGAATTAAGGTAGAGAAATAAATCAACAAGGTATGGATCAAGAACGAATAATCGGTAAGAAATCCCAATCTCAAACCAATATCCATGGAAGAAGAACTAGAGCTACTAGAATTCCCACCTATGAAACTCCCGAACCTTTATGGTTATGCAATCAGGTGTTGGGGATACAGGGGAAGCATAATATCTCACCCAAACTAGCAAATCCTACATCCAGTTGTATCCATCCTTCAACACATAACCAAGAAACCTTCAGAAACCATCTACCTCAACCTTCAAAAAGCATCCGTTATACAAGTTATGGCGATACTCCCGAACTCCCGCCCCAGTACTGGGTGGCGTCGAGATTATCTCACCAACGAACTGCATAAAAGAGATTTTCGATGTCGGCGTACTAAACTGAGGTATTCCAGAACTGCAACGATAAAATTATGATGACAACACCTCAGAGCTCAACTCCCCGGGACACTTCCACTAAACCCCTGACAGGAGGCACCAAGACAATGTTCTCATCATAAAATTATCGGAATGATTCCAAGATACCTGCGTGATCCTAAAAAAAATTTAGTGAAATTTGAGAAGAGAAGAGTCAAAACTCTATGTCAGGATGCCTTACCAGAGCGATGAGGAGACTGGGAAGTAAAAAGAATTCCTAAACTCTCCGATATATAATTCCTAAATGACTCAAAACATTTTTCTAGACACAACTCGGCCGCTAAAAATGATCAAGCAATGGGGCTCCTAAGGTCGGGGAAGGCACTGATTACCAACTTGTAACACCCTCGATGCGACTATATCTCCCACGTGTCGAGGCACGACTTAGAGGCATAATCGCATTGAAGGTATGTGTCACAAGTTAGGCAATCTCCACAACATCCCATGTAATATTATAATGAAAGGGGAGATAACATAGTTGGCTTACACTCGCCACGTCAATCAAGTGCATAAATAACATTACATCATCCAAACACTCATGGCCCGACTACGGCGAACCCAACATGCGACAACGGTCCCGTTCACCCCCAACTAGGCACCACTACTGATCATCGGGAAAGGAAACATAGTAACGTTGAGAGTCTTCGTCGAACTCCCACTTGAGCTCATACGTGTCTCCTGGAGCAGAATCATCAGGCCCTGCATCTGGTGTAATAGTAATCTATGAGCCACATGGACTCAGCAATCTCGCACCCTCGCGATCAAGACTATTCAAGCTTATAGGTATGGCAAGGTAAATATGAGTGGAGCTGCAGCAAGCGACTAGCAAAATATGGTGGCTAACTTAAACGCAAAAGAGAGCGAGAAGAAGAGGCAAAGCGCGAGCGAGAAACTAGAGAGCAACCTGCGCAAACATAACTCCAACACCGTGTCCACTTCCCGGACTCCGCCGAGAGGAGGCCATCACGGTAACACACTCAGTTGATTCATTTTAATTAATTAAGGTTCAAGTTATCTACAACCGGACATTAACAAATTCCCATCTGCCCATTACCGTGGGCACGACTTTCGAAAGTTCAAATCCCTACAGGGGAGTCCCAACTTAGCCCATGACAAGCTCTCACGGTCAACGAAGGAATAGACCTCCTCCCAAGACGTTCCGATCAGACTCGGTATCTCGGTAATTCAAGACACTTCGACAGGTTAAAACAAGACCAGCAACACCGCCCGAATGTGCCGACAAATCCCGATAGGAGCTGCACATATCTCTTTCTCAGGGAACACTCAGATTGTCCTAGGTGCGGGTAGGCCAGCCCAGAGTTGCCCCTGGTGGCCACCGGTAGCTGATAGGTGGACCAACACTCAGAGGAGCACTGGCCCGGGGGGGTTAAAATAAGATGACCCTTGAGTCTGCAGAACCCAAGGGAAAGAAAAGGCTAGGTGGCGAATGGTAAAACCAAAGTTGGGCATTGCTGGAAAAGCTTTAATCAAGGCGAACTATCAAGCGGTTCCCATTATAACCCAACCGCGTAAGGAATGCAAAATCCGGGAACATAACACCGATATGACGGAAAACTAGGGCGGCAAGAGTGGAAGAAAACACTAGGCGAGAGGCCGAGCCTTCCATCCTTTACCAAGTGTATAGATGCATTAAGATAACATAGCAATATAATGATATCCCAACAAGTAAATAAATGTTCCGACAAGGAACGGGCTCCAATCTTCACCTGCAACTAGCAACGCTATAAGAGGGGCTGAGCAAAGAGGTAACATAGCCAATCAACGGTTTGCTAGGACATGGTGGATTAGAGGTTTGACATGGAATTTGGGAGGCTTGCAAGCAAGTGGTAGGCATCGTAGCATTGGCATAGCAAAAGAGCGAGCAAACTAGCATAACAAAGATAGTAGTGATTTCGAGGGTATGATCATCTTGCCTGCACATTTGTCAGAGTTGACTGGATCCTCGAAAGCAAACTCAACGGGCTCCTCGTTAGCGAACTCGTCTCCCGTCTCTACCCAAACAAGACAAACAAGCAACAAGGATACAATCAACCACGTGCAAGGATCAAGCAATATGGTGCAATGATGATATGCTATGCGGGATGCGATGTAGGATGCAAAATGCAAGATATGACAGGAAATGCATGAACCTGGCCTCAACTTGGGATTCCAAGTGTTCCATTGGAAAGATGAGATGAAATCGCTTGAAAATGATATAAAGAACGCCGGAAACGGAGTTACGGTTTGGAAATGGCAAGCGATTCAAAAATGACACCGGTCTGCGATTTACAGCAAGTAGCCATCTAAATGCAATGAGATGAACATGCTACAGCACCCAAACATGACAACAAAATACATGGCAGGGATGCACACAAGATGATTAACAAAAGTCTAGCACTGAGCTACGGCCAAATCATCCATTAACAGGTTCAAACAAGCATGGCAAAAATGCATATGACAAACAGATTTCAGACTTAGTGAAATTAACACTTGTCTGGAATTCTAGATCGGGTAGCACTCTTCAGAGCAACAAAACTACATGCTACATGATCTGAACATGGCAAAGTAAGGCATGGCATGGAGCTACTCAAAGATCTTAACAAAAGTCCCTTAGTGACCTTGAGCCAAAAGGGTTCAGAAAATACAATTGCAAGCATGTGAACATAGCAAAAACATAATCAGTTTTTAGACTTAGTGAAAAACCGACACATGCTGAAATATAACTCAAATAGGCATGTTTACGAGCTCGATGCACTCACTATGATGCAAGTCATGGCAAGACAAGCATACACCCATCAAGAAGGCACAAAATGCAAGCTAGACATAGCAAGAACAATAGCATAGCATGCACGGATCAACTACAACATCATCGGCAAAATTGCAAACAAGTTGACAATCTGCCCAGATTCACAAAGTAGCAAAAGTAGAGCTCGATTGACTCAAACTAGGGTGCTCCATAATTGCAAACAAAGACATGGATGGATAGAGCACTACAATATTAACAAAAAATCCTTACTGATCATCCTCACAAGAGGCACGGATCACTAGGAAACAATATGAACATATGGCAATATGAGATAAACAGCTCCAGGACTTAGTGAAATTACTAAGTCCCTGAAAACAGAATTAGCAAGTGCACCACTTTGCAAGCTTGCACAACTCACCACACACATCACAAAAATACGTGGGTTGCACCTATGGAAAGATGACAAAACCCTTAACAAAACACATGTAGAGCATCAGGGCATATCATGCACACAATAATCATGGCAAAAATGACAAAAACCTAAATGGAGTAGCAGTGACAATTAACTCAAGTAGCCCTCTTCTAACAGAATTTCGAGCATCAAGATGAGCTCAAATGAAAATAATGCAATGGAATGAAATGATGTACTCTCTGAGATGAACATTTTGATATGCTATATGCATGAATCGGAGCTACGGATGCAAAGTTACGGGGCTATGAACATGTGCATATGGACTGAGAATTTCGGGACTTAGAGAAAATTTACCACCGGATCTAGGGTTTGACCCGACACGCGAACCGAGGTCGGATCCGGCGAGCACTGTTCACCGGTGAGCTCGTGGTGGCCGGGGCTGGCGAGAAGTAGGCCGGGGAGTGG
>NC_057800.1:307748776-307774262 GCF_018294505.1 Triticum aestivum
GGGTGTGGCGGCGGCGGGAGGCCACATGGCATGCGCCTATTGGCTGGGGCGCGGCGGCGGACATGTCCGGTGCGTGCGAGGGGATTTTAGGGTTTCGGGGGGAGAGGAAGATCCGGATTCGGAGGGGTCTTTAAATAGACATAGAGGGAGCTAGGAGAGTCCAAATGAGGTGTGGTTTTCGGCCACGCGATCGTGATAGAACGATCTAGATGATGGAGAAGGATTAGGTGGGTTTTGGGCCAAAATAGAGGGGTGTTGGGCTGCAACACACACGAGGCCTTTTCGGTCCCTCGGTTAACCGTTGGAGTATCAAACGAAGTCCAAATGATACGAAACTTGACAGGCGGTCTACCGGTAGTAAACCAAGGCCGCTTGGCAAGTCTCGGTCCAATCCGGAAATGTTTAATCCCCACACATGAAAGAAAGCTAGAATTGACCACCGGAGGAGAACGGAGCGCCGGAATGCAAAACGGACAACGGGGAAAATGCTCGAATGCATGAGACGAACACGTATGCAGATGCAATGCACATGATGGCATGATATGAGATGCATGACAACGACAACAACACATGGAGACAAAGACCCGAACCCGAGAAAATAAAATAACTTAACGCCTGAAACGGCAAGAGTTGGAGTACAAATTGGGAAAGTTACATCCGGGGTGTTACACGGTCCACCCACATATCAAATTATCAAAGTAGCGAACACAAATCAAACCAACATGATGAAAGTGAACCCTCAAGAACGCTTTTCTTATCATAAGAGACCATTTTGGCATGTCATTTTCGTCAAAAGGACTGGGCTACCTTGCTGCACTTTTGTTACCATTACCGTTACTTGCTCGTTACAAATTATCCTGCTATCAAACTACTCATTACTAATAATTTTAGTGCTTGCAGAAAATACCTTGCTGAAAACCACTTGTCATTTCCTTCTGCTCCTCGTTGGGTTTGACACTCTTACTTATCGAAAGGACTACGATTTATCCGATATACTTGTGGGTAATCAAGGCTCTTTTCTGGCGCCGTTGCCAGGGAGTGAAGCGCTCTTGGTAAGTGGAAATCAGTAAGGAAAAAATATTACAACGTGCTAAAATTTACTATCACTTGTTACTATGGAGAACAATCCTTTGAGGGGTTTGATCAGGGTATCTTCACCTTGACCAGAACCACAACTAGTTACCCCTAAACCTACTGCAGGGATGGAACCGAACATCCATATATGCACTTGATATATGTGGATGAAATTTGTGGATTATTTAAGCTTGTAGGTTTACCCGGAGATGATACTAAGAAGAAGGTTTTCCCTTTATCTTTGAAGGGAAAAGCATTGGCATGGTACGGGCTATTGGATGATATTGGACGATCTTGGAATTGGAATCGATTGAAATTGGAATTTCACCAAATAAATTATCCTATGCATCTAGTTCATCGTGATTGGAATTATATATATAATTTTTAGCCTCGTGAAGGAGAAAGTACCGCTCTAGGTTGGGGGAGGCTTAAGTGAATGGTATATTCATGCCCCAATCATGAGATCTCAAGAGAAATTATTATTTAGATATTTTATGCTCGACTTTGTCGTGATGATCAATCCATGCTTGGTACTTCTTGTATTTGTTCTTTTGTGAAGAAGACTATTGAATTCAGGTGGGATCTTTTAGAAAGAATTAAATGCAACTCTAAAGATTGGGAACTAGACGAAGGTAAAAAGTGAGGTATTAAGCTTAAGTATGATTGTGTTAAATCTTTGATGAATACCAATGCTTTTCAAAAGTTTAGCACTAAATATGGTCTTGACTATGAGATAGTAGCCACTTTTGTGAATCTTTTGCTACTAATGTTGATCTCCCTAAAGAGAAGTGGTTCAAATATCATCCACCTATTAAAGAAGAAATTAAAGAACCAATAGCTAAAGATAAAACTATTATTTATAATGTTGATCCAGTTGTTCCTACTGCCTATATTGAAAACCCATCTTTCCCTGTTAGGGTAAAGGAACATGCTAAAGTTCCAACTGTGTTCAATAAAAGCTATATTAAAGCACCCAAACCTGCTGAACAAATCAAGGTAGAACCTAGTGTTGCTATGGCTAAAGATCTCCTGGTAGAAAATATACATGGGCATGTTATTTATTTCTGTGATGAAGTTGCTACAATTGCCAAACCCGATGAAAAAGATAAACATAGACTTGTTGTTGGCTTGCCTGTTGTCTCAGTCAAAATAGGATATCACTGTTATCATGGTTTATTTTACATAGGTGGTAGAGTGAGTGCTTGCCTTTTGACCCGCTGAAATAGAAGACATAGATGTTACTATTAAACTTGCTAATAGAGACACCATCACACCACTTGGGATTGTTAGAGATGTTGAAGTCTTGTGTGGGAAAATAAAATATCCTACTGATTTTCTTGTTCTTGGTTCACCACATGATGAGTTTTGTCCCATTATCTTTGGTAGACCTTTCTTGAACACCTTTAATGCTAAAACCGTCGGTGTAAGTTTTGGTGATGAGTCTCATGAGTTCAATTTTTCTAAGTTTAGTAGAAAGCATCATAAGAAAGAATTGCCTAGTAATGATGAAATAATTGGTCTTGCTTCTATTGTCGTGCCTCCTACTGATCCACTAGAACAATATTTTCTAGACCATGAGAATGATATGCATATGCATGAAAGAAATTAAATAGATAAGATTTTCTTTGAACAACGTCCTCTGCTTAAACACAATTTGCCTATTGAAAATCTAGGAGGTCCTCCTCCACCTACAGGTGATCCCGTGTTTGAACCAAACACATTGAAATATGCTTATCTTGGTTAGAAAAAGATGTATCCTGTTATTATTAGTGCAAATCTTTCAGAACATGAAGAAGGAAGATTATTGAAGGTTCTGAAGAAGCACCGAGTTGCTACTGGATATACTCTTGATGATTTAAAGGGCATTAGTCCCACTCTTTGTCAGCAAAAAATTAATATGGAATCTGATGCTAAACCCGTTGTAGATCACCAATGACGTCTAAATCTCAAAATGAAAGAAGTGGTAAGAACTGAAATACTGAAGCTTCTGGAAGCATGTATAATTTATCCTATAGCTGATAGTAGATGGGTAAGCCCTGTTTATTGTGTCCCTAAGAAGGGAGGTATTACTGTTGTTCCTAATGATAATAATGAACTCATTCCGCAAAGAATTGTCACTCGCTGTAGAATGGTAATTGATTTTAGAAAATTAAATAAAGCTACTAGAAAAGATCATTACCCTATACCTTTTATTGATCAAATGCTAGAAAGATTGTGAAATTACACACATTTTTGTTTCTTTGATGGCTATTCTGGTTTTTCTCAAATACGCGTCTCACAACCTGATCAAGAGAAAACCACCTTTACTTGTCCTTTTTGAAATTATGCTTATAGACGTATGCCTTTTGGTTTATGCAATGCACCTGTTACCTTTCAAAGATGTATGACTGCTATATTCTCTGACTTTTGTGAAAAGATTGTTGAGGTTTTCATGGATTATTTTTCCGTCTATGGAACTTCTTTTGATGATTGCTTAAGCAACCTTGATTGAGTGTTGTAGAGATGCGAGGAAACTAATCTTGTCTTGAATTGGGAGAAGTGCCAGTTTATGGCTAATGAAGGTATTGTCAAGCCCCTATGTTCTTATGTGTCCAGTTGAAACTTTTTTCTCATGTGTATGTGATGAGTGTTAGCAATCATAGAATACTATATGATGGTTGAGTATGTGGACTTGCCTAAAGGCTCCGATACAAGACCCTTCCTGATAAGATGATGAATTGTAGTTGCAAAGTTGACTGAGAACATAGTTTGTTGGTTTTCAATAGAGCTTATGCTTTATATTTCAATGTTGTGATGAATTGTTACTTATTCATGAGAAGTTATATGATACAAGTTGTATGATAAAGTTTTATGTTAAAGTTTGTTGATGTTATAATAATATACATGATGCTTCTATGTCTATATTTTGTTTTTATCGACACCTCTCTCTAAGCATGTGGACATGTTTTTCGATAACGGTTTTCGCTTGAGGACAAGCGAGGTCTAAGCATGGGGGAGTTCATATGTCCATTTTGCATCATGCTTTCCTGTTATTTATATTGTTTTTATGCATAATAATGCCTTTTGAAGTAATTCTAATGCCTTCTCTCTGATAATATGCAAGGTTCACACAAAGAGGGAGAATACCGGCAGCTGGAATTATGAACCTAAAAAATCTACGTCAGGCTACCTATTCTGCACAACTCCAAATGTGCTGAAACTTCACGGAGATTTGTTATGGAATATATAAGAAATATTGGAGCAAATAAGTACCAGACGGGCCCCACCAGCACTACAAAAAATACACTTCCATGATGATACGTGTTTGTCACAGTAGGTCACGTTTTCTGTCATGCATGTACATCCATGACGATTTTATGACAAATCAAGATAGTCATACCTGTGTTGTCGTAGAAGTGTTCCATGACATTACCAAAATTATCATCACGGAAATGTCCACTTCCATGACGATAAATGGCGCGTCATGGAAGTGCTTTCGTCAAGGGTAACCGACATGTGGCATCCACCGTAACGGGTGGCTGTTAAGCTATCGGGTCCGGTTTTGGATCTGATAACCCGTTAACAGCCCGGACCAATGGGGATTTTCCACGTGTAAAATTCTCAATGGCTAGAGGAACCACGTGTCGTCTCACCGTTGGGACATATGTCATCCACTCATTGGACAGGAGGCACCTATGATATGTCGACACGTGGCATGGCCCAACAGAGGCCCATTCTGGTGCAAAGGCCGGTCCGTTTTACTTGGTCAAAAGGTAGTGGGCCGGCCAACAAAAAGCCTGTTAACAGCCTGTTCGTATATAGCCCATTTACGGCCCGCTATCTCATGACCCGTTACAGCCTATCCGAGTTAAGCCAAGTAGCTTCATCTGGGCCGTGTAATATGATTCCAGCCCATTATATCTTCCGGCCTATGTATGGCCCATGGCGTCTTTCATCCCATATGAGGACCTTTGTAACTCTTGGCCCATTAAAGGCCCATGGTGAAACTGGCCCGTAATGAACAGTGTACCGCTTTATACTCGTTAACGGACCATTATTCCATTGGGCCGTTTCCAACCCGTGTTATCTTTCGGCCTTCTCATGGCCCATTTATTCATGGGCTCATTTCCAGCATCCGGTTACTTACGACCCGTTACTAGCATTTTCTGCTTGTGGGCCAAATTCAGCCCGTGGTTATAGTCGGCCTATTTGTGGCCCGTTAATCCGTTGGGCCGTTTTCATAGCATACTCAAATACGACCGGTTAACGACGACCCGTTATGGTCGGCCCATGAACGGACGATTCCAACTCTAGCCCGTTTAAGGCCCATAATGCGGTCTATTATTGGCCCATGTTTGGCCAATCGATCATACGGCCTGTAGAAGGCCCATTGATGCTACGACAAGTAGAAGGCCCATTGTTTCTACGGCCCGTAGAAGGCCTGTTATTTCTACGGCCCGTAGAAGGCCCATTATTTCTACGGCACGTAGGAGGCCCATGGTCACTGCAGTAAATATGTAGCCCATGGTTATTGTGGCCTTTTAAAAAAAATAGGTTATTGCGGCCACTAGCAAACCGCGGAAAAAGAACTGCACTGACTACAAGCAAACAAATAAACAAGACAATAAGGAAATAAATAAGCAAGCAACTTATGCTGGGCTATCACGGCTATTACACATATTACATCCACTGGGCATCGAAGTTCACCACTAGTGCAAATATAGGGAACAAAGCAGCATATCACATACACTAGTTGTCAAAGTTGGCAACCAGTGCAAATAAACGCCGCAGCAAAACAAGTCTAGAACTGAAACCACTTGATAAGAGCTCAAGAAACAATATCCTGGGTACCCATAATGGTGGCAAGATGGTTAGCAAGCTTAATAAATTTCTCTTGTTTGGCGCTTAAATCCTCCAGCGCTTATTGTTGCACCAGAAAGTAAACCAGCAAGCCAAAATAATCCACAAATTTCTTCCACATATATCAGGTGCATATCAGGATGTTCGGTTCCATCTCCTGCGTAAGGATTAGCTAGCAGTTGTTCTATCATACCTGAAGGAATTTCATATTCAGTATTTTCAATAGGTGCAGTGGGTTGAGAGGCAACTAATTGTGGTTCCGGTCGAGGTGAAGATACCCCGAAAACCCCCCTCAAAGGACTTTGCTGCCAATACCCACTACGATCGCCACTAGTCTGTTGAAAACTTCCATTGCCTCGTTGTCATCCAGGAATGGAATTCCTTGCCATGGTCTGTCCAGGTCTGTACGTCGCAACCATTCCCACCTCACTCTGAGCGCCAAAGCTTGTAACCTGAGATTCTTGATGCCCAAAACTCCATAGAAGGTGGGGTGGTTGATAGTGTTCCAAGCCACCAGGCACCGTCCTCCGTTCGCCTTCTCCTTCCCAGCCAAGAAGAATGTTCGCATCCATGCATTGATATCCTCAAACACCCAAGCCGGCGCATCAATGATCATAAGTTGATGTATGGGTCTAGCAAAGACCACTGATTTGATGGGCACAAGCCGTCCGGGCCTATGAATGAGGCCTTTCTGCCAAGCCGGAATGAACTTCTTTACTTGGTCAAGTAGGGGCTGCCACTCGGCTTTAGTAAGCAGGTTTATAGATAGAGGAATGCCCAAGTAATTGCACGGAAATTTGCCTATTGCATATTGTAGGTTGTTAGCAATCCTGTTCTGGTCCTCTTTTGAAGCTCGTATCAGCACAGCCATCGACTTCCTGTAGTTGACCTAGAACCCAGAGGCTTCACCAAAACTATGTAGGGATACTCTCACAAAAGGTAGGTCCTGGTCGGTGGTTTTAATAAATAGAGCAACATTGTCCGCATAAATGGATAATCGCTCTATTGCCGAGACACCTCTGATCGAGCTAATCACCCCAACTTCCTCAGCCTGTCTGAAAAATGGCCGAAAGCGCCTTCATCGCAATCACAAATAGGGACAGAGAAATCGGTTCTCCCTGATACAAACCACATGCGTGCATGAAGCTGAATCCCAAGACTCCATTCATAAGGACTTTGGTGCTAGCGGTCTGAGGCAATATGGCAATCCATCGCATCCAAGTCTCACTGAACCTTTCTGGCTCAGCACCTGGAACAAGAAGGGTGAGGACAGGGTGTCGAAGGCCCTGGTTATGTCCAGCTTTAGAAACACCCCCGGGATTTTCATAGAGTGCATCTTCTTAGCCACTTGCCGAACTAATAGGAAATTATCATGCAGGCATCTTCCCTGTATAAACGCTGACTTGTTGCAAGTGATAATATTTGTCATGCGTCTCCTGGCCCGCCATGAAAGCGCTTTCGCAAATAGCTTGGCAAAGCTGTGTGTTAAGCTTATGGGCAAAAAGTCTCCAACTTCCTTCGCGTCTGCTCATTTGGGGATTAGGGTTATGAGTTCTTTGTTAAGCTTGCCAAATCCATGTCCATCCCCCACGTACAGCTTTAGAAAGGCTGACATGATGTCGTGCTTGATGATTGGCCAAGCCTTTTGATAAAAGATCCCCTTGAAACCATCCGGCCCCGGTGCTCGATCCACCGACAACTCCTTAATTACATTCCAGATTTCATCCTCTGTGAAGATGTCTTCCAACTCGTGGAGATCCAGGGTCTCCATGCCTAGATAATACAAGTCTAGAGTGTGTCCCCTCACTGTGTGGTGCCCTAGCAGATTAGCATATGCTTCAGAGGAAACCTTCTCTTGCTGGCTTGATCCGTGATGATGGTGTCTCCATGCTTAATGTGGGCAATATAATTCTTTGCCCTTCTCCCATTCGCAACAGCCTAGAAAAGTTGTGTGTTAGCATCCCCTTCATGGATCCGGTGCAACCAGGATTGTTGACAAGCGATCATGCGCTCATGGGAAGCAAGCCCAAGCAATGTGACCTTTAGAGTGTGCCATAACCAAAGTTCTTCCTCACTAAGTTGTCGCCTCTCCCGGGCTTGTTAAAGTCTTATTATAATCTAGTTTGCGACAACCATCATGAGCTTAATATTACCCGTCTTTTTCTGTCCCCATGCTTGCAATGCAATGGTAGTGTTACGGAGCAGAGCGTCTAGACGCTTGAAAGGGTCTACAATAGCCTCATCACATACCCATGCTTGACGGACAACATCTTCAAATCTCTCCAACTTGGTTCAATATAGCTCGAATCAGAATCCAGATTTGGGACTACAGATTGCATTTGTGCACAAGTGTAGTGGCGCATGGTCCAACACGCCAGTCGCGAGCGCTGGAAGCAAGCAATCCGCATTTGCCAAGTCCCAGTCAATGGAAACAAGCACCCTATCGATCTTGGTAAGCGCCAAACAGTCCCATTCATAAGTCCAAGTGAATCGCCTCCGATGCATATAAAGCTCCTTAAGCTCCATGTCATCCACAAAGGCCCTGAATTCATTCATAATACGCCGATTAACATTGGCATTATTCTTCTCCGAGGCACGTAAGATCATATTAAAGTCACCCAAGAGCATCCATTTGCCATGGCAGGCCGCTCTTCTCGCCTTGAGATCCTCCAGTAAATTAATCTTGTCGTTATCCCCTTGGGGGCCATACACCACGGTGATCCACCAGTTTTGCTCATCCTTGTTGTGAACTAGTCTAGTTAGACAATGTGTGTCGAAGGCCACATTATCCACCGTAAACCTAGTTGAGTCCCACGCGAGTAGGATGCCACCATGTGTCTCAGTCACCGGGAGGTAAGAAAACACATCTAAGGATGGGCCTATGCATTGCATAACAAGTTACGAGTCAAATACATCCATTTTGGTCTCCTGAAGACATACTATGTTACATTTCACTGATGCGATGAACTCCCGGACCGCCTTCGTCTTCACAAGGTTGTTAATGCCACGCACGTTCCAACATAATATAGATGGGTTTAAATCCATGGAGCAAGATGTATAGCCTCCAACACCGATCACACACAGGCCTAGTGCGCGGAGATCACCGCCCCACTGTCACCCACAAGGTCTTCACGGCATGGCAGAGACTTGCCGAAGATGGCGGCAATCACACATACATGTTGCTCCCATAGCGGTGAGTGGAACAGGTCCTTCAGCTCATTCACCGCCGATTCATCAGGCACCAAATCATTAGGTACTAGCCCCAGCGCGCAGAGCAACACATTCTCCGCCGGTGTAGCTTTGGCATTGGCCGCGGAGCTCGCTCGCTTTGTCGCCCTAGTCGTGCACCTCGGTGTGAATGGCTCTACCTCCGGCCGCAGAGATGAGGCCTGCACTTCCTTAAAGAGGGGTGGCGCTAACCTCTTGATGATATTGGCACAAAAAGTCTTCAGTCTTGAGTAAGCTACTATCTCCTGTGGTGTAATGCCTGAGCTAACAATATCCTCTGCTTCACCATGTTGTGTAGCCATCCCTCCCTGAATATCAGTCTCTCTAGCAACTACCAGTGCTAGCTCATCAGCGTTTGCGCCTGGTGTTACAGCTGTACCATCTGGTCGAGACGCCGACCCTCCCTGAGCCTCATCCCCCTCAAGGGTAGCCAACTGTAGCGCCTAAGATATGATTCTATCCCAATCATGTGATAAACTCATGATCGGGGCACAATCGCATTTTGAGCGCATAGCAAGGTGGATATCATAACAACATACCATGTATTGAATAGATGAGAATACAAGATAAAGGCTTACACTCGCCACAACTTACAACTTGTATACAACAGTTCATCAATACATAACAATCATCATATAGAAGAGCAGGATCCAGCTACGGATGAACATAAATGAAAAACAAGAATGACATCTACCCTGCTAGCCCAGGCTCTTCCTACCCGGAACCTATTCCTTGATCGAAGAAGAAGAACCCCAAAAGCAATCAATCATCGCTCTCATGTCAGATCATCGCATTACCTGTACCTATAACTATTGTTGTAGTAATCTGTGAGCCACAAGGACTCAGCAACCCCATTACCATGGGTATCTAGACTAGCAAAGCTTAATGAGTATGGAAAGGACAAGTGGTGAGGTTGCATCAAGCGACCAAGCATTGTGTGGTGGCTAACTTACGAGTACAGGAGTAAGATGAGAAACTATGCAAGCGGCCGCAAACTAGTAATGATCAAGAAGTGATCCTGAACTACATACATTCAAACATAACCCCACTGTGTTCTCTTCTTGAACTCATTCGAAAAGAGACCGTCATAGTTACGCACACGGTTGGTGTATTTTAATTCAAATATCGTGTCGAGTTCTCTACAACTGGATATTAAAAACTCCCATCTGCCACATAACCGCGGGCATGACTCTCGAAAGTTTAAACCCTGTAGGGGTGTCGCAACTTAGCCCATGACAAGCTCACGATCCTCGGAGACAATCCTCCAGTGCGGGACCCTCCGATCAGACTCGGAATCCCGGTGCACAAGACATTATGACAATGGTAAAACAAGTCTAGCAAGACCTCTCGATGTGCCAACACCCTGATAGTAGCCGCACATATCTCGTCTCAAGCCACGACAGATGAGCTAAGCGTACAGGTACCAAAATACCCCAAGTTACCAAGGGGCGGTCCCACACGGTGCTCTAGTTTGGGACCAACACCATCAGCACTGGCCCCCCTATATTAGGTTGAATAACGAACAATGGTAAAACAAGTCTAGCAAGACCTCTCGATGTGCCAACACCCTGATAGTAGCCGCGCATATCTCGTCTCAAGCCACGACAGATGAGCTAAGCGTACAGGTACCAAAATACCCCAAGTTACCAAGGGCGGTCCCGCACGGTGCTCTAGTTTGGGACCAACACCATCAGCACTGCCCCCCCTATATTAGGTTGAATAACGAACCTCGGGTAGCGCTAACTCCCTATGCATCAAATTTAATTTCAGGTTTAGTTATTAGGTTGGGCAAATGTTAAAACCAATGTTGGGCCTTGCTGGAAGAGTTTTATTCAAAGCGAACTATCAAGAGGGTCCCATAAACCCTCATCGTGTTAGGGACGCAAAATCAAGGAACATAACACCGGTATGACGAAAACTAGGGCGGAAAGAGTGGAATAAAACACCAGGCAAAAGGCTGAGCCTTCCACCCTTTACCAAGTATATATGTGCATTAATTAAATAAAAGATATTATGATATCCATGATATCCATGTCCCAACATGGAACAACCTGAAACTGCACCTACAAGTGGCAACGCTATAAGAGGGGCTGAGCAGAGCGGTAACATAGCCAAACGACAGTTTGCTAGGATGGTGGAAAAGGTTAGAGGCTGACATGGCAAGTTGGGAGGCTTGATAACAAGTGGTAGGTAGCGCGACATAGTGATAGCATCGAGACAACTAGCATAGCAAAGATAGTACTGAGATCCAAGGTGAAGGTCATCTTGCCTGAGATCCCGCTAGGAAGAAGACCGAATCCATGAAGAAGACGAGCCAACATAGTCGAACGGATCCTCACAATCGCAGCGTGACCGGAACTATCAAGAAGAAGCACAACCGGAAAGAAGCAGAAAACATAGTAAACAACCATCACATAAACATGGAATGATACACAATCATGTATGAGGCATGTCCATTTTAATGAGGCGTGGCATGGCAAAGTGCAACAAACAATACTACAAATTAAATGGAGCTCAATATGCAATGAGTTGCATATTGACGGAACACCACATTCCATTATTTAGTTCACTCCCATTTATGCTACTTTTCAATATTAAATGTTGTTAAACATGGCAAGACGTGAAACATAAGAAAACTAACTACTTAGGCAAGTTTAAATGAGGCCAGAAACATCAAACAATAATTCCGGAAAATCCCCACATGACATTTAGCAAGGTAGTCGTACACGGTTCGTAGACGTTCGATTCATAAACCGTGTACGAACCGTGTACGACTACCATTAGGCCTCTGTTGTTATCATGATGCTGATGACATATACAAGTTTATGCAATTTTATGAAAATGATGACATGAGCATGTTATGAAGCATTTGGTCACCATGGCGGAACAAAAGTGGTGCCACGGCAACGACAACGGAAATGATGCCACGACAACATTCCGATGATCCGACAACTCATCGAGATGTCGGTGCAAAAGAAACTGTGGATGTATAGAACATGCAAAAGATGGTGGGGTGATCCCGGTTACCAGGTTCCCACGTGTCGATGGCTCAAAAACGGGTAACGCGCAAGTAATAATACATGCATGGAAAACATCGGATAGAGGCAACCACCTCATACACAAGTCACATGCATGTGGTCCACAACCATTGTCTCGGGGTTATACCTTCGAAGCTTGCATTCGGGATGGTTCGGGTTCGATGGAAGAAGTAGTCGTTCTCGCGACAGTAGTGGAAGTAGTCGTTCAAGGGGTGTCGTGGGAAGTAGTTGTACTATCGGTCCTCGACGATGGTAGTCGTACACGGTTCGTAGACGTTCGATTCATCGGTAGAGGTACTTTTGTTGCATCGTCAGGCGTAGTCAACCTTGGCATATCTGTGCGTAGGGTTACTTGAAAAAATCCACGAGAACAGTAGTGGTGCATGGTCTTTGCTTTGTAGTCGGACTTGGCGAATCCAAAACGGTCGTCGGTGGTGGAACTTTGGCACCATTGTGGTGGTGATTCAGGCATCGTACATCGTGGTACTTGGCGAAAAGAAACCACAGAGGCAGGGTCTTGGCGATAGAGCGATCGTAGAGGTACTTGGCGGAACCGTGGTGTTTGCGGCCTTGGTCACACCGAAAGAAGCACTTGACGAATCCAATGGGGGAGGAAGCAATGGAGTGATACTAGCAACTAGTGGAACTCCACGTACAGACTAGGAGCCATGGATGATCTGTTCAAGGTAGCGATCTGGGTGGTGATTGACGAGGCCACCGATGGTGATTCATGGCAGGAGGCAGGCCGAACCATGGTGGTTGTGTAGGAGCGAGCAGCAGAGTGAAGAGGACTCAGGAGACGACGTGCAAGCGGTGGAGATGTGCAGGACGAGGTGGGCAGCACCTGCGTCAGGCTGCTTGATGCCGATAGAAGCAGCGCACGGAGGAGGATGCATAGGAAGCGTCCAAGCAAAAGGACGAGCTCCCGCGTGGGACATGGACGTGGGCGAGATGAGGCGCGTGGGGCTACTGGACGGGGCGCAGGTCGGCAGCAACGACGCTAGGGAAGGCGACAACAGAGGAGGCGAGCAGACATGGCAGGAAGGCGACGGTGCCGAGTAGCAGCGGAGGTTGTTGGCTGGCGTAGGGCTCACTTGAGCATCCGCACTGGCAGAAGATGGCAACCGAAGGCGGGGGAAGTGGAGCACAGGCAACACTGGGAGGACGGTGCTGTCTTGGAAGACGAGGGAGTGAGGGAGATTGGGATCGAGCAGTAGGAGAGGAAGACAAGCGAGAGGAGGGGGATCGAGTAGGAGGTGGTGGCAGAGGGAGAGATCGAGAGGAGGGGGTCAGACCTAGGTTTAGATAAGCGGCTGGGCTTAGGAGGACATGGGCCGGCCTGGGCATAGGCTGCAGTTGGGCTGGGCTCTCTCTCTCTCTGAAGAAAATAAAAACAAAACAGAGATAAGAAAGAAAATAAAGAGAGGTTAGGGGAAGAAGTTGACATGTGGATAATTTTTTCAGACTCACAAAAAATGAGCTTGATCCAAGAAAATAGAAGTTGGCACGAATACAATATTTAAATTCGAACTCATTTGAATTTAATTCAAATGGTTTGAACTAGGACAAGGTTTAGGAGTGGACAAAATGTTGGGAATTTAGGAAGAGCCTCAATAAATGGGAAAAGAATTATGGAGAAAGTTTGGAGAACAAACTTGAAGCAAACAGGCATGAGAATTAAATTGCAAGTGGGTTTGTGGGTGATTCCAAAATAGTGGAATATTTATTGTCTCCCTAAATATCGAGAGGATATGTTTGAAAGAGAATTTCACCATGTGAATTTCGCTCGATTTAAATGGATCGAAGACACATACAATTTTTTAGCTGAGTTTTAAAAAGGTGTGCAATATGACATGATGCAATGCACATGATGCAAAGATGAATGCAACGAACAAAAAAAATCACACGATGAATCTACGAATCCATGGAAGGCATTTGGAGCGCCGGTCTTGGGGTGCCACAACTCTCCTCCACTTACAAGAGATCTCGACCCGAGATCTAAGGATGGCATCGGGGAGAAACGAAAGAGGAAGAGGTAAAACATATTTTATTCTTTAACAAACGAGTGAAACCGATGAACCTTGAGAGGTTGAAAACTTGAAAGAAAGAACACAACAGACTTGAACGAAGATGAGAGCACTCCGGTAGAAGAGAAACAAGGAGCACCATGTGAACCTTGGAGGTTGCAAAGCTATGAATGACGAGCACAATGGACAAGAAGGAATTGAAACCGCTCTGGTTGAAACGAGATAAACATGGAATAATTCAGGCAGCACTCCAGTTGAAAAGAGCGGCAAGATTTGATAAGATGAAAGAACTTGAAATGAGAACACACCACTCCGGTTAAATTGATAAGCAAGAAAATAACATGATCATGAAAAAACGAGATGACGAGATGAAGAGAGCAACGTCACAATTCCTTCGAAACGAAAGAATAGGACCTTAATCATGGGAACAAGGGAACGAGGAAGGAAATGACAACTTCTACCACAGTTGAATTTTAAAGCATCCTTGCAAAGAAAGAATTGAACGGAGTTGTTGGGAAATCAACAACAAAAACAATAAGCTTGTTGTGGGCTTATGGAAAACATCCCAAAACTTGAGGTGAAATCCTGCCATTAACCGAAACAATTGATCGCTTGGGATCAACCAAATGACGAAAACTTCTTTCGCCGAGAGGATAAGGAATACTTGGATCATAGATAATCACCACAATAGCAACATTCCTTAGGGAAGGCTTTATGTCAAATCTATACCAAGATAACTCCAAGAAAGAGATTGATGGGCTGAAAAGATCTCCTCAACATAGAGGAAATGATGGGTTTAAGTATCTCATTCGTGACAACTTGTGAATCATGAAACACAAAGGGAAATTTTCAAGAATGACATAACACCACCTCAAAAGATAATGTAGAAATAATTGCACTTTGGAATGCAAGATGAAGAATACTTGAGCTCCTCCAACAAGAATCTGGAAGAACACTTCGAGAATGGATTAAATATTTAGCGAACCACCATGTAGAGCCTCCATGAAGAACTCCAGTAATAAAAGAATGATCAAACGAAAGGAAAGTCGAGAAGAACAAGATGAGGCCTTGCAATGATTTAGATGGGGCTTCGGGATGATATAACCAAGAAAACTTGGAACTCCAGAAAGAAATATGAACAACATATAATTGAGAAATTGATATCACGAACAAACTCCGGTAGAAAGAATTAAACACTTGGAAGAAACAAGAATAAGAATTACGTTATGCGTATCCTTCACCAATTTAAATTGATGACAATCAACGGATTTGGCATGCCACTTATTCTTGTTGAAACGAATTGAGGAGAGATATAAGGCAAACTTGGTAAAAACTTGAACGACTCACCGGTAGGATTTTGGAAAGAATGGATGAATTGATACGATAACAACGAAAGAGAAATGTTGGACAAACCACCATAAGAATATGAAAATCAACAAAGATAAAGAATGAATCACCTAGAAGAATTGGAAAATGAGCAAAGTTACTAGAGGGAATTTAGATACAAGAGAATGAAGAGATCACGAACTGACTAGAGAACACTTCAACGATGCACCGGTAAGATTTGGAGAACAAGAGCTAAAAGCTGAGAATGAATATTTCCGAGATGATGGGATCTGGAGAATCAAACTGAAAAGACTCCCGAATTGCTCCGAATGGGTGAAAAGATTTATCGCAACTGAGAATAATTATGAGATTCTGGCGGCAAGCTTGAACTACGCATCTTTGAGAGAAAGGATAAGATTGAAGAGAAACTCTTCTTCGGTCTCCAAATCCTAAAATGATGATGAGAAACACCACCATGAATTGTTGAGGCACTCCGGAATGAAGAATAGGAAGGTTGAACCAACGATGAAAAGAATTTGAAAGATCTTAGAGAAAGACATATTACTGATGACAATTCCTTCTTATGTCAAACTTTAAAAAGAACTAGAGAATAGCTCCGAAAAAATTAGAAGAGTCACATAAGATCCTGGGAAAAACCTATGGGTTATGGGCCCACTCAAAGACACACCGTTGAACAACTTTTAAAGAGAGATTGCACCGGTCAAATAAGATGGTTTGAATAAGGTAAGAACCTCAAAATAGCTTGAAAGGATTAAGAATGGAAATTTGAATCTTCTGAGATATCTTCAACCCTCCATAATAAATGAATAGTGAGAAGTGAATGATTAAGAGGTGCATCGTCATGAGAAAGCATTTGAAACAAGGAAAGGAATATGATCACACTGAAAGCTTGAATTGAATCCATCGGAGAAGAAAACAGAACAAAGAATGATAAAGATGATAAACTTGAAACTCCTTACCATCTTCATGACAATCACTGGATAAGGACATTGAAGGAAAGAATGAAGAAACTTCTCATCCATAAGATGGATACTTGATTAAGAAATCTAAGTCCTTGAGGAAACAAGGGGTGGGACGGTTGGAAAAACAACAAATGTAACTTGGGACGGATGAAAGAAATATTGTTGCGAAGAACTGAGAATTGATCTAGCAGGTATTGGAAAGGTAGGATTAATTTGAAGAGAATCACACCGGTTGGAAAAGAATTGACAAGATAATCTCGATGATCAAGAAGGATTAGTATTCACATGGAAGTATGATAGGGAAGGTATGGAATCAACACTTGACATTGAAGCAACTCGATTACCACAACTCAAAACAAAACAAAAACAGAGGATTGGGTTGCAGAATAAGGCGAAAACAAACATATGATAGACCCCATATCATATCATGTGTCTGTTTGAAAGATATCCTACGTGATACTTGAATTCCCACCTAAGAACTCCCGAAACTTTCTGGTTATGCAATATGGTGTTAGGCATACAGGGAGGCACAATATATCACACAATAGCCAAAACGCTGGTGGCTGAGGTGGGAATGTGAACAATGATGCTGGATGGGGCCCATGGGATGAGCAAATTCAGCAGCCACCACATGAGCAGGCGGATGCACCTGAACAGCAGTAGGATCAAGTTCAAGAGCAGAACAACATGGTTCTCAACCCCTCTCCCAACTCTGATAATGAAATGGATTTGGAGGAAGTTAAGAAGCCCATCAACCACATTGTTGCACAACACCCAGCGGCGCCATTGGACCCGATCCAACTTGGAATTGTTCGAGTGGTCTATGGCCTAGTGCTTCTTGGTTATCTCATTTGGGAGAGGTCGTTTCGGTCCTTAATGCCAGAATTTTTCATCAGGAAAGTACCAGCTCCCCTGCCAGTCAACCAGAAGTGGTCATCTCAGCTCACCACTTGTGTCTGGCCCGAGCACTATGGGACCAAATTTGGACTTCTACTGCAGCTCAACAATCCACCCACACCCTCCTCTTCTATTTCCATTGAGGAGATTTTACCTGAGCATGCGGAGGCTGAAGTGTCTGGAAACTCACTGTCGCAGTATGCCGAGGAAATTCAGCCACAGAACACTGAAGAAGAGTTTCAGTTCTTGTCTGTTTTGCCTGCAGTGCTTGGGAAGCGTGGACGTGACGTCAGGCGTGGCCGCAGGTCCTTTGTTGTAGTAGCTCCAACTCCGGATTTTTCCATCAGGCGAATGACACGTAGCGCGGCCAAGGCCTCTGGCTATAAACGTACTTCTGCAATTCCCATCAAGGCCACAACATTGAGGCGTCCGCGGGACAAGAAGGCCAAGGTGTCAATTGATGAATTTGAAGACGCAACATAGACAATACCTCCACCAACACCAGTTTCTGAACTGCAGGCAGTAGGTGCTCACCTGGGTATTTCTGAAGATCAGTTGACACTGGAGAGGCTTATAGCTCCTCCTAAGAAATCCTCCTCTGATCCAGTGTCTGATGATGACTAAACCTAGGTCTCATGCTCTGCGCTAGAGGGGTTTTGCTTGGCATAGTTTTAGCTTTGTTATTGGCTATATTTTATCTAAACCTATTGAACGCTATGCTCTTTTGGTACGTGTGGTTGTGGTTTAGGATACTACTATGTTATGCTTAGCAGTACTTGATTTAATGTTGTGAGTTTATCATGGATAGTACAACTTATCGTAATTGGCGTGTGCTGTGCTGGAATGTCTGTGGCTGATACTCACCATAGTAATGTGAGAGCGAAGAGTGAGGAACATCAATGCTCCATTGTTTGCCTGCAGGAGACAAAATGTGTTGACTTTGATATTCGAAAAATTAGAGCTTTCTGTCCTAGGCGCTTTGATGCTTTTGTGTTTTCTCCGGCAGTTGGTGCCTCTGGTGGCATTCTAGTAGTTTGGAATTCGTCCATCTTTAAAGGGACTCTGGTTCAGATACAAAGTTTTGGCATTGCGGTTTCTTTTCAATCTGTCCATAACGCTGAGAAGTGGACTCAGGTGTCAGTCTATGGACCCTGTGATGGTCCTCTTCGGGACAACTTTATTAGTTGGCTTTATCATCTAAATATCCCCACGGATGAAAATTGGTTGCTCTTTGGAGACTTTAATTTCATTCGATCCTTTGATAACAGAAACAGACTGGGTGGTGATTTTAATGATATATTCCTCTTTAATGAGATCATTGGACACTTGGGTCTGCTTGAATTACCTTTAAAGGGAAGGAGCTTCACATGGTACAATATGCAAGAACAACCACTGTTAGGGTAGCTGGATTGGTTTTTTACAACCTCAGATTGGATTTCTTTCTATCCTAATACAGTTGTTCTGCCTTTGGCAAAAACGTCTTATGATCATGTCCCTTGTGTGGTTTCCATTGACACAAATATACCGAAGTCCAAGATTTTCAGGTTTCAAAATTACTGGGTGGACATGCCAGGGTTTATGGACCGTGTCAAGTGTTCTTGGAGTTAGCCGGTGTTTGCTGACCTGTCTACTTGTATAGTACCGTCAACCAATTTTAAACGCCTGCGCTATGCCCTAATGGCCTGCAGCGAAAACTTGTCATACATTAAACGACTCGCAATGGATTGTTGTCGGGTAATCTTATACTTTGATAACTTGGAAGAGCTGTGACCTCTCACCACGCTTGAATTTAACTTTCGGAATATTGTCAAGTTACACCATGAGGATTTGCTTAGAATACATTACATTTATTGGAAGCAGAGGTGTACTATACGTTACATTAAGGTTGGGGAGGAGAACTCTAAATTCTATCATGCCATGGCCTCTGAAAAATTGCGCAGGAATACTATTCCTAGTGTCGGTGGGAACGACACCTATGGGATCACAAGAATCCCTACTACGGTTGCGGGGCGCGGGGTCGTGAGAAGAGCGGATCAAACAGATAACACACGGTTCGTTTATCCAGGTTCGGGCTGCGAGGATGCGTAAAACCCTACTCCTGCTTTGGTGGATTGTATATCTGTGTTCTTGAGCTAGCTATGGGGCGTGAGGAGCTCCAAAAAGCCGAATCCTCTTCCTGGTCGCCTCGGGCCTCCTTTTATAGGAAAGTGGTTGCCACACTGGCACACAGGAGGTGGAAAGGGTACAGTGATGTGAGGTTATCCCTCGCCTTACATGACAATGCGCATTTAATGCGTCTTGCCCAGGTGTCCTTGCTTTATCGGGGACGGGGAGAGCCCTGTCTCGTCCGTTGCTGCTCCCTCTCGTGTCGACACGCGCCCTGGCCAGCAGTGCCCGCGGTGCCATGTAGGCAGGCAGGCAGCTGAGGTGGCATAGTGGCGGGTCTCCACAAAGATCCACATGCCGCCACGCAGGTGCCTGCCCAGCTGGTTGGGTCGGCAGCTGCATGCGAACGGCGGTGGAGGTTTGACTGGCGTGGGCCTGATGGTGGCCCTATGGGTGTTCTTGGCAAGGGCCTTGCCGGGGCCCCGGCAAGGGTCTTGCCGTGGCGCTTGCTGTCATCCCCGGCAAGGCTCTTGCCGGGGGCCTTGTGGTCCTCCTTGGCTGGGATCCCGCCCAGGATCATTATCTTCTAAAGGGTGTATCTGATCTTGAATGTCTTCACAAAGATCTGCATGCCACCACGGGGATGTCTCCCGAATCCTTGCCCCATGGGGGCAGTGGACTCAAGGGTGACTCACTCCGTAGGTGTGGGGCGAGGTGCCACGGCAAGGGTCTTGCCGGGTTTCCTAAAACCGCCTCCCGGCAAGGATCTTGCCGGCGGGGTCTGCTTCGTCCCCTTTGCTCTTTGTGGTCTTGGTCTTGGCGTCGTTCTACTTCTCCTGAGCTTCAGCCTTACCTTGGCTCACCTCCCTTGCCTTGCTCAGTGTGGTGGTGCCCGTGGCTCAGACTGCCCGTGCACAGTTATAGGGGTAAAAAAAGTGTACCCCTCTTTTTGTACATCGACAGCTAGCCTCTCCATTGCAGGTGGTGACGCAGTCTCTGATCACTCCGAGATGGCGGGAATTCATTGGTCATCATTTAAAAACAGAATGGGCTAGGCCCAAGGAATTAATATGGGCTTTGATCTGCACAATCTCCTACACCTAGTTGATCGTTTGCAGAGCTTTTCAGAACCTTTATCTGCTGAGGAAATTAACACTGTCTTGAAGGATCTGTCAACTAATTGAGTTCCTGGGCTGGATGGATTTAATGGCCACTTTGTTAAGAAGTGTTGGTCTATCATTGAGAAGGATTTTTTGAAACTCATACAGGAATTTTATGATGGGAGGTTATCTTTGGAGAATATCAATGGCTCCCTCATCACCTTAATACCAAAATGCTACCTCCTGAGGGGCCAGAGGATTTTAGACCAATCTCTCTTACTAACACATGTCTAAAGTTCCTCACTAAGATCTTGGCAAACAGACTTCAAAAGGTCATTCTTCAATGCATTCACAAGAATCAATATGGGTTTTTGAAGAGTAGATCCATATAGGACTGCCTAGCTTGGGCTTTTGAGTATATACATCAACGTAAATAGTCAAGAAGGCCAATCATCATTTTGAAGCTAGATTTTGCAAAAGCCTTTGACACTGTAGAACATGAACTTATCTTGCACATCCTCCAGCACAAAGGTTTTGGCGCAAAATGGATTGCTTGGATTAAAGAGATTCTTTCCTCTGGATCATCATCTGTTCTTCTCAAGGGTGTGATTGGTAAACAGTTCAAATGTAAATGTGAAGTCAGGCAGGGAGATCCTCTCTCCTCACTCTTATTTGTCATGGCTGCTGATCTTCTCCAAACAGTGGTCAATGATATGATGGCTAGGGGAGTTCTAACCCTCCCAATACCTTCACATGACCCTGATTTTCCTAATATTCAGTATGCAAATGATACAATAATAATCCTCTCTGCAGTGGAGGATCAGTTGGTAGCTCTCAAGAACATGCTCTGTATTTTTCAACAGTCAACAGGCCTAAAGGTAAATTTTGTCATGTCTTCAATGGTGCCCATCAATATTGAGCCAGCTTAGGCACAGAGGCTACCTAGCATTTTGGGATGTAAGTTGGAACAGTTGCCTTTCACATATTTGTGTCTGCCTCTTGGAACTGCAAGACCTAGAATTATTGATCTAATGCCTTGAGTGGACAGTGTTGAAAGAAGTTTATCTGTTAGCTCTGCCATGCTTAATCAAGGATCCAGAGTGCAATTGCTCACATCAGGGCTTACTTCCATGCCCATATACTTCCTCTATAGTTTGCATATTCCACCTGGTATTATCAAGCAGCTGGATAGGATCTTCAGGCAATGTCTATGGAGGGGAAATTCTGATGTGCCAAAACAATCTTTAGCTGCCATGGATTTAGTTTGCAGACCTAAGGATAAGGGAGGCCTAGGCATTCTTAACCTGAATATTCAGAACCAAGGGCTCCTTCTCAAGCATTTGCCTAAATTCTATAATAAACAGCAGGTTCCATGGGTTCAGTTGATATGGGATAGTTATTATGATGGAGTTGTGCCCCATGCAACATTACTCACTGGCTCATTTTGGTGGAAGGATATCCTCAAGCTTGCTGACCATTATAGGGCAATTGCTTCACTGCAAGTTAATATGGGTGATTCTGCTCTTTTCTGGCTGGATGCCTGGCATGTGGGTGGTTCTTCCCAGCCTCTAAACCTGAGACTACCAAGGATATTTTCTTTTGTTTTGGATGACAAGGTTTCTGTTAGGGACTTCATACAAAATCAAGATATTTTCTCCATGTTTCACTTGCCAATCTCCCAGGAGGCAGCAGCTGAATTAGAAACCTTGGAAGGATGGTTGTTCCATCTACAGAGAGACACCTCATTGCCTGATGTTTGGATATGGCTTGGAAAATCTGGACAGTTTTTGACAAAGAGCTTTTATGACATCATGCATGGATACCTCCCAGCTGTTCAACCCTATAAGTGGCTTTGGTAGAGCAGATGTCCTATGAAAATCAAAGTCTTTGGCTGTCTTCTTTCCTTTGACAAGCTCAACATGAAGGACATGTTGGTCCGAAGGCATTGGAGGTCCCCTTTGGATGATAATCTATGTGTCATCTATAATGCCTATGTTTTTGAAGACAAAGCTCATCTATTTTTTGAGTGTAATTTCAGTTGCAGGGTTTGGGATTACTTGCAAATTGATTGGACATATGGCTCAAATATTGAGCAATGTATATGTCAAGCAAGGAAGAGATTTGGACATCCATTCTTCTGTGAAGTGATGCTCACAGCTGCTTGGAATATATGGATTCTGACAAATGGGAGAACATTTAGGGGGACAAGGGCTACTTTTGCTGCATGGAGATGTAGCTTTTTACATGATATTCTTCTACTGTCTCATAGACTTAAGGATAGTATTAAGATTAGGCTTGTTGATTGGGTTAATTCCCTTATGTAAATGTAAGTTTTCCTTCTAACTTAGGTTAGGCATGTAACTTCTAAACTCCCCGGTACAGTTTTATTTGTTTGATTATTGCAATAAAGGGCTGTGGGGTTTTTACCCTACAGTAAATATTCAAAAAAAAATATCACACAACTAACAAGCCCTACGCTCCAACTTTATCCATCCTTCAACACATAACCAAGAAAACCTCAGAAATTGTATACCTCAGACCTTCGAAAACATCTGATATACTAGATGTGGCAATACATCTGACCACTCTCCCCAGTACTGGGTGTCGTCAATGTATTCTCACCACAAAGAGTATATAAGCGTTTCTGATGTCAGCGACCTCTGTTTTTCCAAAACTGAAACTATAAGCACTGTGACAAAAACACCTTGGAGCTCAACTCCCCGGGACACTGCCACAACCCCTATGATCCTAAAATTCTTGTCACCAAGACATAATTCTTGTCACAATGATATCGCAAGGATCCAACAATACCCGCATGATCCTAAAAAAATTGAGTGAAAAAGAGGAGAGTGAAGTCAAAACATCTATGTCAGGAGTCCTCACCAGACTGATGATGGGAAAACGAATAAAAAGAATTCCTACTCTCCGATATAACTAAGACTCAAAACAATTTTCTGCTAGACTCAACAACGACAACGGTTCGATCAATCTAGGGGGCTCCTAAGGTCGGTAAGGCTCGGATACCAACTTGTAGCGCCCAAGATGCGATTCTATCCCAATCATTTGATGAACTCATGACCGGGGCACTATCGCATTTCGAGCGCATATCAAGGTGGATATCATTACAACATACCATGTACCGAATAGATGAGAATACAAGATAAAGGCTTACACTCGCCACAAGCTACAACTTGTATACAACAGTTCATCAATAGAGAACAATCATCATACATAAGAGCACGATCCAGCTACGGATGAACATAAACGGAAAAGAAGAATGACATCCACCCTGCTAGCCCAGGCTCTCCCGACCCAGAACACATCCCTTGATCGAAGGAGAAGAACTCCAATGGCCATGAAGCATCGCTCTCACGTCAGATCATCGCATTACCTGTACCTGCAACTGTTGTAGTAATTTGTGAGCCACGAGGACTCAGCAATCCCACTACCATGGGTATCAAGACTAGCAAAGCTTAATGGGTATGGAAAGGATAAATGGTGAGGTTGCAACAAGTGACTAAGCATTGTGTGGTGGCTAACTTACGAGTACAAGAGTAAGATGAGAAACTACGCAAACGGTCGCAAACTAGTAATGATCAAGAAGTGATCCTGGACTACTTACGTTCAAACATAACCCCACCGTGTTCTCTTCTCGAACTCAGTCGAAAAGAGACCCCCGCGGTTACGCACACGGTTGGGTAATTTTAGTTTGAATATCGTTCAAGTTCTCTACAACCGGATATTAAAAACTCCAATCTGCCACATAACCGCGGGCACGGCTCTCGAAAGTTTAAACCCAGTAGGGGTGTAACACCCTCAATGCGACTATAGCTCCCACGTGTCGAGGCACGACTTAGAGACATAATCGCATTGAAGGCATATGTCGCAAGTTAGGCAATCTTCACAACATCCCATGTAATATGATAATAAGAGGGGAGATAACATAGTTGGCTTACACTCGCCACGTCAATCAAGTACATAAATAACATTACATCATCCAAACACTCATGGCCCGACTACGGCGCCAAAATAAAAGAGAACCCAACATGCGACACGGTCCCAATCACCCCCAACTGGGCACCACTACTGATCATCGGGAAAGGAAACATAGTAACGTTGAGAGTCCTCGTCGAACTCCCACTTGAGCTCATACGCGTCTCCTAGAGCGGAATCATCAGGCCCTGCATCTGGTGTAATAGTAATCTGTGAGCCACAGGGACTCAGCAATCTCGCACCCTCGCGATCAAGACTATTTAAGCTTATAGGTAAGGCAAGGTAAATGTATGAGTGGAGCTGCAGCAAGCGACTAGCAAATATGGTGGCTAACTTATTCGCAAAAGAGAGCGACAAGAGGAGGCAAAGCGCGAGCGAGAATCTAGAGAGCAACCTGCGCAAACATTACTCCAACACCGTGTCCACTTCCCGGACTCCGCCGAGAAGAGGCCATCACGGTAACACACTCAGTTGATTCATTTTAATTAATTAAGGTTCAAGTTATCTACAACCGGACATTAACAAATTCCCATCTGCCCATAACTGTGGGCATGGCTTTCGAAAGTTCAATCCCTGAAGGGGAGTCCCAACTTAGCCCATGACAAGCTCTCATGGTCAACGAAGGAATAGACCTCCTCCCAAGACGTTCCGATCAGACTCGGTATCTCGGTAATTCAAGACAACTCCGACAATGGTAAAACAAGTCCAGCAACACCGCCCGCTATGCCGACAAATCCTAATAGGAGCTGCACATATCTCGTTCTTAGGGCACACCGGATAAGCTAAGTGTATGGGAGCCAACATAACCCAAGTTGCCAAGGGACGGCCCCGCACGATGCTCTAGGTTGGACCAACACTCAGAGGAGCACTAGCCC
>NC_057800.1:307774423-307776657 GCF_018294505.1 Triticum aestivum
AAAATAAGATGACCGTTGAGTCCGCGAAACCCAAGGGAAAAGGGTAGGTGGCAAATGGTAAAACCAAGGTTGGGCATTGTTGGAGAAGTTTTATTCAAGGCGGACTGTCAAGGGGTTCCCATTATAACCCAACTGCGTAAGGAACGCAAAATCCGGGAACATAACACCGATATGACGGACACTAGGGCGGCAAGAGTGGAACAAAACACTAGGCGAGAGGCCGAGTCTTCCACCCTTTACCAAGTATATAGATGCATTAATATAACAAAGTAATATAATGATATCCCAACAAGTAAATAAATGTTCCAACAAGGAACGGCCTCCAATCTTCACCTGCAACTAGCAACGCTATAAGAGGGGCTGAGCAAAGCGGTAACATAGCCAATCAACGGTTTACTAGGACATGGTGGGTTAGAGGTTTGACATGGCAATTTGGGAGGCTTGCAAGAAAGTGGTAGGCATCATAGCAATGGCATAGCAAAAGAGCGAGCAAACTGGCATAGCAAAGATAGTAGTGATTTCGAGGGTATGATCATCTTGCCTGCACAGTTGTCAGAGTTGACTGGATCCTCAAAAGCAAACTCACCGGGCTCCTCGTTAGCGAACTAGTCTCCCGGCCTTACCCAAACAATACAAACAAGCAACAAGGATACAATCAACCACGTGCAAACTCAAACAACACGATGCAAAGATGATATGCTATGCGGAATGCGATGCGGGATGCAAAATGCAATATATGACATGGAATGCATGAACCTGGTCTCAACTTGGAAAACCAAGTGTGCCACTGGAAAGATGAGATGAAATCGCTTGAAAACGATATAAAGAACGCCGGAATCGGAGTTACGGTTTGGAAATGGCAAGCGATTCAAAAATGACACCGGTCTGCGATTTACAGCAAGTAGGCATCTAAATGCAATGAGATGAACATGCTACAGCACCCAAACATGACAACAAAATACATGGCAGGGATGCTTACAAGATGCTTAACAAAAGTCTAGCACTGAGCTACGGCCAATTCATCCATTAACAGGTTCAAACAAGCATGACAAACAGACCTCAGACTTAGTGAAATTAACACTTGTATGGAATTTCAGATCAGGTAGCCCTCTTCGGAGCAACAAAACTACATGCTACAGGATATGAACATGGCAAAGTAAAGCATGGTATGAAGCTACTCAAAGATCTTAACAAAAACCCCTTAGTGACCTTGAGCCAAAAAGGACCAGAAAATACAATTGCAAGCATGTGAACATAGCAAAAACATAATCAGTTTTCAGACTTAGTGAAAAACTGACACATGCTGAAATATAACTCAAGTAGGCATGTTTACGAGCTCGATGCACTCACTACGGTGCAAGTCATGGCAAGAAAAGAATGCACCCATCAAGAAGGCACAAAATGCAAGCTAGACATGGCAAGAACAAAAGCATAGCATGCACGGATCAACTACAACATCATCGGCAAAATTGCAAACAAGTTGACAATCTGCCCAGAATCACAAAGTAGCAAAAGTAGAGCTCGATCGACTCAAGCTAGGGTGCTCCATAAATGCAAAAAAAGACACGGATGGATAGAGCACTACAATATTAACAAAACATCATTACTGATCATCCTCAAAAGAGGCACGGATCACTAGGAAACAACATGAACATATGGCATCATGAGATAAACAGCTCCGGGACTTGGTGAAATCATTAAGTCCCTGAAAATATAATTAGCAAGTGCACCTCTTTGCAAGCTTGCACAAGACACCACACACATCCTAAAAATACATGGGTTGCACCTCTGGAAATATGACAAAACCCTTAACAAAACACATGTAGAGCATCAGGGCATAACATGCACACATTAATCATGGCAAAAATGACAAAATGCTAAATGGAGTAGCAGATCTGACAATTATCTCAAGTAGCCCTCTTCTAACAGCATTTCGGGCATCAAGATGAGCTCAAATGAAAATGATGCAATGGAATTAAATGATGTACTCTCTGATATGAACATTTTGATATGCTATATGCATGAATCAGAGCTACGGATGCAAAGTTACGGAGCTACGAACATGAGCACTTGAACTAAAATTATCAGGGACTTAGACGAAATTTTACCCTCCAGATCTAGGGTTTCAGCGGGCACACGAACCGAGGTTCGCCGGCGACGGGCAGGGCGGCGACCGGAGGGGGAGATGGCCGGGGCGGCCTCCACGGCGCGGGGCGCCGGCGGCCGGGGCGGCG
>NC_057800.1:307777029-307784180 GCF_018294505.1 Triticum aestivum
GCGGGGAACGAGCCGCGTGGGGGCCCGGTTCGGGCTCGCCCGGGCCGCGGCGGCTGAGGCGATGTGGGCGCGGGGACCGACCAATGACGAGGCGACACATGGCGGCGGAGCTGAATTCGGACGTGTCCGTCGGTGCGGATCTTGTCTGGCGGCGCGCGAGGGGATTTTTAGGGTTTCGGAGGTAGGAGGAGATCCGAAAATCGGGGGGTGTTTAAATAGGCATAGAGGGAGCTAGGAGAGTCCAAATGAGGTGCGGTTTTCGGCCACGCGATCGTGATCGAACGACCTAGATGATGGAGCAGAGTTTGGTGGGTTTTGTGCCAAATTGGAGGGGTGTTGGGCTGCAACACACACGAGGCCTTTTCGGTCCCTCGGTTAACCGTTGGAGTATCAAACGAAGTCCAAATGATACGAAACTTGACAGGCGGTCTACCGGTAGTAAACCAAGGCCAGTTGGGAAGTCTCGGTCCAATCCGGAAATGTTTAATCCCCACACACGAAAGAAAGCTAGAAACGACCACCAGAGGAGAACGAAGCGCCGGAATGCAAAACGGACAACGGGGAAAATGCTCGAATGCATGAGACGAACACGTATGCAAATGCAATGCACATGATGACATGATATGAGATGCATGACAACGACAACAACACACAGAGACAAAACCCGAACCCGAGGAAATAAATATAACTTAACGCCGGAAACGGCAAGGGTTGGAATACAAATTGGGAAAGTTACATCCGGGGTATTACAACACTCCACCACTACGAAAGGATCTCGTCCCGAGATCTAGGACTGAAAGAACGCCGGGTACTCAGAACGGAGGTGATCCTCGCGTTCCCAGGTAGCTGCATGGTCGGAATGGTGTGACCACTTGACTTTGAGAAATTTGATTGACTTGTTGCGAGTCTTGCGTTCAGTCTCTTCAAGAATAGCAACTGGGTGCTCACGATAGGAAAGATCTTCTTGGAGCTCAATGTCCTCGAAGTTGACGGTGCGGTCAGGAGTCTTGAAGCACTTTCGAAGCTGAGAGACATGGAACACGTCATGAACATTTGCAAAGTTTGAAGGAAGCTCGAGTTGATAGGCAAGGTCGCCTCTCTTGCTGACAATCTTGAAAGGTCCCACGTATCTAGGGGCAAGCTTCCCTTTGATACCGAAGCAACGAGTACCTTTCATAGGGGAGACACGGAGGTAAACATGATCTCCGATCTCGAAGGCCAAATCACGGTGCTTACTATCATAGTAGCTCTTCTGGCGGGATTGGGCTGCTTTGAGGTTATCACGAATGACTTTGCACATTTCCTCTGCCTCTGTGATTAAGTCATTACCCAAAAGCTGACGTTCACCGGTTTCAGACCAGTTGAGAGGGGTACGGCACTTCCTGTCATACAGAATTTCAAAAGGGGCCTTGCCCGAACTTGCTTGAAAACTGTTGTTGTAGGAGAATTCAGCATAAGGAAGACAATCCTCCCACTTCATGCCGAAGGAGATCACACAAGCCCTGAGCATATCTTCAAGAATCTGGTTGACACGCTCGACTTGACCGCTAGTTTGAGGATGGAAAGATGTGCTGAAGCGGATGTTGGTGCCCATGGCCTCCTGAAAAAAATCCCAAAACTTCGAGGTAAAGATGCTACCACGGTCTGAAGAGATCACTTGTGGAATACTGTGCAAAGAGACAATACGAGAGGTATAGAGTTCCGCCAATTGAGCTGCAGTGATCGACTCTTTGATAGGCAGAAAGTGAGACACTTTGGTGAGTTTGTCGATGACAACGAATATAGCATCATTGCCACGCTTGGACTTTGGAAACCCAGTCACGAAGTCCATCTCAATGTGGTCAAACTTCCATTCTGGAATGGCAAGAGGTTGGAGGATACCTGCTGGCCTTTGGTGTTCTGCCTTCACTCTTCTGCAGACATCACATTCATTCATGAATTGAGCGATCTCGCGCTTCATTCGAGTCCACCAATAAGCCTGCTTGAGATCCTGATACATCTTCGTGCTCCCCGGGTGGATGGAGAGGAGAGAATTGTGAGCCTCGTTCAAGATCACTTTACGGAGGTCACCTTTGGGTACCACAATATGATCCTCGAAGAAGAGAGTGTCCTTGTCATCAAGGCGGTAGCACTTGTACTTGGACTGGCTCTTGGCAATCCCAATCTTCACCTTTTTCACCATAGCATCAAGAAGCTGGGCTTGGCGAATCTGGTCTTCCAAGGTAGGAGAGACTTGAAGGTTGGCTAGGAAACCTTGAGGAACAACTTGCAGATTAAGTTTGCGGAAAGCTTCACAAAGCTCGGGTTGATAAGGCTTGAGAATCAGACTGTTGCAGTAAGCCTTCCTGCTCAAAGCGTCAGCAATCACATTGGCCTTGCCTGGAGTATACTCAATACTTGGATTATACCCTTGAATCATTTCGACCCATCGAGTTTGCCTGAGGTTGAGATTAGGCTGAGTGAAGATGTACTTGAGACTCTTGTGATCAGTGAAAATGTCCACTTTTCTTCCCAATAGAAGATGTCTCCAAGTCAAAAGCGCATGCACAACTGCCGCCAACTCGAGATCATGAGTGGGGTAGTTCTTCTCATTTGGCTTCAACTGGCGAGATGTATAAGCAACAATTTCTTCTCTTGCATCAATACTGCGCCAAGACCTTGGAGAGAGGCATCACAAAAGACCTCGTACGGCTTGGATTCATCAGGCGAAGTGAGAACTGGAGCAGTGATCAATTTCTCTTTCAAAGTGTTGAAAGCAATATCACACTCCGGAGACCAAATGTACTTGACGTGCTTCTGGAGAAGATTAGAGAGAGGCTTCGCGATCTTAGAAAAGTTTTCAACGAATCTTCGGCAATAGCTTGCAAGACCGAGAAAACTGCGGAGTTGCTTCACGTTCTGAGGAGGTTTCCAATTCACAATTGCAAACACCTTCTCAGGATTCACGGCAATGCCCTTGGCAGAGATGATATGACCAAGATAGAAACATCCGGGACTATCAAGAACCAAAATTCACACTTGGAGAACTTGGCGTAGAACTGATGTTCCCTGAGCTTATCAAGAACCAAACGCAAATGCTTGGCATGATCTTCCTTGTTCTTCGAGAAAACCAGAATGTCGTCGAGATAGACCAAAACGAAGTCATTGGTGTAGGCGTTGAAGATGAAGTTCATCACGCGAGAGAACGTCGGAGGAGCGTTGACGAGGCCGAAAGACATGATAGCGTATTCATATGAACCAAAGCTTGTCCTGAAGGCCGTCTTGGGAATATCTTTCTCACGGATTCGAATCTGATGATAACCCATACGGAGATCAAGCTTGGAGAAAACTTGAGCACCTTTGAGTTTTTCGAACAGCTCATTGATGTTGGGAAGTGGATATTTGTTCTTGATGGTCTTCTTGTTCACTGGACGGTAATCAACACAAAGCTGGTCCGTTCATCCTTCTTCTTCACAAAAAGAACACCACAACCCCACGGAGAAGAACTAGGCCGGATGAGACCCATTTTCTCTTGAATATCGAGTTGCTTCTTCAGCTCCTTCAACTCTTCAGGTCCGAGCTTGTAAGGACGTTTGCACACAGGTTCCGTACCAGGCTCAAGATCAATAACGAATTCAACTGGCCGGTGCGGAGGCATTCCTGGGAGCTCTTCTGGAAAGATGTCTTGATATTCGCAAACGACTGGAATTTGCGAGATAGCATCGAGTTCACCCTTCTCATTGAGAGAAAACAGACGGATGGTATCGTCATTCGCGGCAAAGAGAATTACATCCTCAGACGAATGAGTTAATTGAATATGCCTGGCTGCACAATCAAGCTGAGCCTTGTGCTTAGAAAGCCAATCCATCCCGAGAATAAGATCAATATCCGAGTTACCAAGAACCATTGGAGAAGCCAGAAACTTGAAATCACCCATCATGATAGAAACATCCGGGACTATTGAAGTAGCCCTCATAGACTTAGCCGGAGAAACCACTCCCATAGGTTTACCCAACATTTGTGAAACGAAGTCATGCTTGGAGACAAATGATCTTGACATGAAACAATGCGATACACCAGTGTCGAAAAGAACTTTTGCTGGAAAAGAGTTAACTGGAAAGTTACCCATGATGACATCTGATGATTCCTCTGCCTGAGCTGCATTTAGCAAGTTGACCTTGGCATGCTTGGGGTTATGCTTGACCACAGCTGTACTTGCCGATCTGACAGGAGGAGGAGGAGGAAGACGCCTCTGGTTGAAACACTTGTTCGCATAATGACCCTTCTGTTGGCACTTGTTGCACGTGACCTCTGAAAGCGGACGGTGATATGGAGCACTCGATCTTGGAGCTTGAGACGAAGTCTTGTTCTGAAAGCCAGGGTTGGGTGGGTGGGAAGAACCACTGCCACCTTTGCTCTTCTGCTGATACGGCTGACGAAACAGAGGAGGAGGAAGCCAATACTTCTGTTGCTTGGCCACTTGAGTAGAGGAAGAAGGAGTAACATCTCTGGCTCGCTTCTTGGAAGCATCACACCTCAACTGAGCAGCCTCTTGCTTCAATGCCATGTTGTAGAACTCATCGTATCTCAAGGGCTCAAAGAGGACAAGAGCTAGCTGAATTTCTTCTCTGAGACCACCCCTGAACTGATATATCATGCTCTTCTCATCAGGGACGTCCTGCTTGGCAAAGCGGGCGAGCTTCTGGAACAACTTGTTGTAGTCATGGACAGACAAAGAGCCTTGCTTCAGATTGCGGAATTCCTCACACTTGCTTTCAACCACGCTCTGGGAAATATGATGAGCCCTGAAATCTCGACGGAAATCATCCCAAGTGATAACACGTCCACCTCTGGAGTCCTTGTACTGCTGGAACAATTCTGCAGCTTGATCTTTGAGTTGGAAGGAAGCGAACTTGACAAAGTCCTCAGGCCTGACGTTACTGCACTCGAAATGCTTACAAAGATCCACAAGCCAATCGTCAGCATCGGTTGCCTCAACACAATTGCTGAAAGTCTTTGGCCCGTTAGCAAGGAACTGGTTGAGTGTAGCAAAGTGATTCTGATTGCTGCCTTGATTCCCTTGGTTGCCTTGATTGCGCTCTTGAAGAATTTGCATGATCAACTGTGTGTTTGCATTGGTTACGGCCATCACAGCTTGCCATGCCTCCGGAGGAGGTGGAGGTGGTGGCGGATCAGGATTCAGAGTCGTGCGCGTTGGAGGAGCCATCCTGAAGAGGTTGACCACCATTAGCACATTGACAGACAAATATTGAAGCTGAATCCAACGGAATGAAAATTGCAACATATAGTCTTCACATCCGAACAAAATGAACGAATGCATTCCTCCTGAAATGGTCACATATCCATAAATTGAGAAGCCACATAGAATTAAGATAGAGAAATAAATCAACAAGGTACGGATCAAGAACGAATAATCGGTAAGAAATCCCAATCTCAAACCAATATCCATGGAAGAAGAACTAGAGCTACTAGAATTCCCACCTATGAAACTCCCGAACCTTTTCGGTTATGCAATCAGGTGTTGGGGATACAGGGGAAGCATAATATCTCACCCAAACTAGCAAATCCTACATCTAGCTGTATCCATCCTTCAACCCATAACCAAGAAACCTTCTGAAACCATCTACCTCAACCTTCGAAAAGCATCCGTTATACAAGTTATGGCGATACTCCCGAACTCCCGCCCCAGTACTGGGTGGCGTCAAGGTTATCTCACCAACGAACTGCATAAAAGAGATTTTCGATGTCGGCGTACTAAACTCAGGTATTCCAGAGCTGCAACGATAAAATTATGATGACAACACCTCAGAGCTCAACTCCCTGAGACACTTCCACTAAACCCCTGACAGGAGGCACCAAGACAATGTTCTCATCATAAAACCATCGGAACGATTCCAAGATACCAGCGTGATCCTAAAATTTTTTTTAGTGAAATTTGAGAAGAGAAGAGTCAAAACTCTACGTCAGGATGCCTTACCAGAGCGATGAGGAGACTGGGAAGTAAAAAGAATTCCTAAACTCTCCGATATATAATTCCTAAATGACTCAAAACATTTTTCTAGACACAACTCGGCCTCTAAAAATGATCAAGCAATGGGGCTCCTAAGGTCGGGGAAGGCTCTGATTACCAACTTGTAACACCCTCGATGCGACTATAGCTCCCACATGTCGAGGCACGACTTCAAGACATAATCGCATTGAAGGCATATGTCGCAAGTTAGGCAATCTTCACAACATCCCATGTAATATGATAATAAAAGGGGAGATAACATATTTGGCTTACACTCGCCACGTCAATCAAGTACATAAATAACATTACATCATCCAAACACTCATGGCCCGACTATGGCGCCAAAATAAAAGAGAACCCAACATGCGACATGGTCCCAATCACCCCCAACTGGGCACCACTACTGATCATCGGGAAAGGAAACATAGTAACGTTGAGAGTCCTCATTGAACTCGCACTTGAGCTCATACGCGTCTCCTGGAGCGGAATCATCAGGCCCTGCATCTGGTGTAATAGTAATCTGTGAGCCACAGGGACTTAGCAATCTCGCACCCTCGCGATCAAGACTATTTAAGCTTATAGGTAAGGCAAGGTAAATGTATGAGTGGATCTGCAGCAAGCGACTAGCAAATATGGTGGCTAACTTATTCGCAAAAGAGAGCGACAAGAGGAGGCAAAGCGCGAGCGAGAATCTAGAGAGTAACCTGCGCAAACATTACTCCAACACCGTGTCCACTTCCCGGACTCCGCCGAGAAGAGGCCATCACGGTAACACACTCAGTTGATTCATTTTAATTAATTAAGGTTCAAGTTATCTACAACCGGACATTAACAAATTCCCATCTGCCCATAACCCTGGGCACGGCTTTCGAAAGTTCAATCCCTGCAGGGGAGTCCCAACTTAGCCCATGACAAGCTCTCACGGTCAACGAAGGAATAGACCTCCTCCCAAGACGTTCCGATCGGACTCGGTATCTCGGTAATTCAAGACAACTCCGACAATGGTAAAATAAGTCCAGCAACACCGCCCGCTGTGCCGACAAATCCCGATAGGAGCTGCACATATCTCGTTCTCAGGGCACACCGGATAAGCTAAGCGTACGGGAGCCAACGTAACCGAAGTTGCCAAGGGACGGCCCCG
>NC_057800.1:307784426-307786669 GCF_018294505.1 Triticum aestivum
GCGAAACCCAAGGGAAAAGGCTAGGTAGCAAATGGTAAAACCAAGGTTGGGCATTGCTGGAGAAGTTTTATTCAAGGCGGACTGTCAAGGGGTTCCCATTATAACCCAACCGCGTAAGGAACGCAAAATCCGGGAACATAACACCGATATGACGGAAACTAGGGCGGCAAGAGTGGAACAAAACACTAGGCGAGAGGCCGAGCCTTCCACCCTTTACCAAGTATATAGATGCATTAAGATAACAAAGTAATATAATGATATCCCAACAAGTAAATAAATGTTCCAACAAGGAATGACCTCCAATCTTCACCTGCAACTAGCAACGCTATAAGAGGGGCTGAGCAAAGCAGTAACATAGCCAATCAACGGTTTGCTAGGACATGGTGGGTTATAGGTTTGACATGGAAATTTGGGAGGCTTGCAAGCAAGTGGTAGGCATCGTAGCAATCACATAGCAAAAGAGCGAGCAAACTAGCATAGCAAAGATAGTAGTGATTTCGAGGGTATGATCATCTTGCCTGCATAGTTGTCAGAGTTGACTGGATCCTCAAAAGCAAACTCAACGGGCTCCACGTTAGCTAACTCGTCTCCTGGCTCTACCCAAACAAGACAAACAAGCAACAAGGATACAATCAACCACGTGCAAACTCAAACAACACGATGCAAAGATGATATGCTATGCGGAATGCGATGCGGGATGCAAAATGCAAGATATGACAGGGAATGCATGAACCTGGACTCAACTTGGAAAACCAAGTGTGCCACTTCAAAGATGAGATGAAATCGCTTGAAAACGATATAAAGAACGCCGGAATCGGAGTTACGGTTTGGAAATGGCAAGCGATTCAAAAATGACACCGGTCTGCGATTTACAGCAAGTAGGCATCTAAATGCAATGAGATGAACATGCTACAGCACCCAAACATGACAACAAAATACATGGCAGGGATGCTTACAAGATGCTTAACAAAAGTCTAGCACTGAGCTACAGCCAATTCATCCATTAACAGGTTCAAACAAGCATCGCAAAAATTCAAATGACAAACAGACCTCACACTTAGTGAAATTAACACTTGTCTGGAATTTCAGATCAGGTAGCCCTCTTTGGAGCAACAAAACTACATGCTACAGGATCTGAACATGGCAAAGTAAAGCATGGCATGGAGCTACTCAAAGAGCTTAACAAAAATCCCTTAGTGACCTTGAGCCAAAAAGGACCATAAAATACAATTGCAGGCATGTGAACATATCAAAAACATAATCAGTTTTCAGACTTTGTGAAAACTGGCACATGCTGAAATATAAGTCAAGTAGGCATGTTTATGAGCTTGATGCACTCATTACGGTGCAAGTCATGGCAAGACAAGCATACACCCATCAAGAAGGCACAAAATGCAAGCTAAACATGGCAAGAACAAAAGCATAGCATGCACGGATTAACAACAACATCATCGGCAAAATTGCAAACAAGTTGACAGTCTGCGCAGATTCACAAAGTAGCAAAAGTAGAGGTCGATCAACTCAAGCTAGGGTGCTCCATAAATGCAAACAAAGACATGGATGGATAGAGCACTACAATATTAACAAAACATCCTTACTTATCATCCTCAAAAGAGGCATGGATCACTAGGAAATAACATGAACATATGGCATCATGAGATAAACAGCTCCAGGACTTAGTGAAATCATTAAGTCCCTGAAATCAGAATTAGCAAGTGCACCTCTTTGCAAGTTTGCACAAGACACCATACACATTCTAAAAATACATGGGTTGCACCTCTGGAAATATGACAAAACCCTTAACAAAACACATGTAGAGCATCAGGGCATAACATGCACACATTAATCATGGCAAAAATGACAAAAAGCTAAATGGAGTAGCAGATCTGACAATTATCTCAAGTAGCCCTCTTCTAACAGCATTTCGGGCATCAAGATGAGCTCAAATGAAAATGATGCAATGGAACTAAATGATGTACTCTTTGAGATGAACATTTTGATATGCTATATGCATGAATCGGAGCTACGGATGCAAAGTTACGGAGCTACGAACATGAGCACCTGAACTAAAATTATCAGGGACTTAGACGAAATTTTATCCTCCAGATCTAGGGTTTCGGCGGGCACATGAACCGAGGTTCACCGGCGACAGGCAGGGCGGCGACCGGAGGGGGAGATGGCCGGGGCGGCCTCCACGGCGCGGGGCGTCGGCGGCCGGGGTGGCGGCGAGACGGCAGCCGCGG
>NC_057800.1:308483773-308549498 GCF_018294505.1 Triticum aestivum
GGAAGGTGGGGCAAGGGGGCAGCGGTGGGTGGCGGGGGCGGCGGCGGGTGGCGGTGGTCGTCGGGGAGGAGGGGGACAGATCGAAACAGAGAGAGATGGGCGGGGTGGGGCTCGGTCGTTAATTAGTAACCTAAACGTTTGCGTCCAGCCCCCTTTGTCGTCCGCTTTGTTACTCTTTGTCGTCTGCTAGCAGATGGCAAAGAGGGGCCCCGTTAGGTTTTCCCTAATCAGCCCGTTAGTGTGGGCCGCCTCCCTCTTTGTCGTCTACCAGCTGACGGCAAAGAATCTTTGCCGTCTACTACAGGACGGCAAAGAACTAGCTGATGGCAAAGAAGGTCTTTGCCATCAGCCAGTTCTTTGCCGTCTGCTTTTGGGTAGCTGATGGCAAAGAGCTTCTTTACCGTCTGCTAGCGGACGGCAAAGAGCTGGCAGATGGCAAAGTAGCTGATTCCAGTAGTGACCCCTCCCCTATGACTGTGGCACATATCCAAGACATTGATGTACACAAGTGTGGTGTCCCATCGGAGGAGGTGACTGAAGAAGTGCTCATTGCTAACAAGGAGGCTGGTCCTTCCTATTCTTAATTTAGCTTTAATTTCTTATCTTTATTGGTATTTCTATCGAACTGGAATGTCTTATGTTGGACTATCCGGGGCATGAACTCAGACCCCAAACTTTTGGCTTTATCGAATGCTATTGCTTCTAGTGGCTGCTCCACTATTTGCTTAGAGACCAAGAAAACTGCTTTTGATAACTCTAATATTAAATCCTGTTGCCCAAAAAGGTTTGATAAATTTTCTTTCATTCCCTCAAGAGGTGCGTCTGGTGGCATTGTGACCATATGGAATAGTGCTATCATTATTGGCACAGTGTTAATTGAAGAATACTTTGCCCTGGTCACCAAATTTAAATCTACTCAATCTGCCCAAGAATGGACTTTATTAAACATATATGACCCTTGTCAAGGTGACTTCAGAATTGATTACACATCCTGGCTACTTAATCTACACATACCTAACAATGAAGATTGGCTTCTTGTTGGCGATTTCAACTATATCCGCAGCCCAAACAATAGAAATAAACCAAGTGGTAATATTAATGATATGATCACATTCAATGATTTCATTTGCACACAGGGATTGATTGAACTTCCTCTCAAGGGACGATCATACACATGGAGCAACATGCAAGAGGATCCCCTACTTGAACAACTAGACTGGTTTTTCACTTCCAATAATTGGACCACATCTTACCCCCACACCACTGTAAAACCACTCTCTAAACCAGTTTCTGACCACATACCCTGTGTGATATCCATCAAAACTAACATCCCTAGAAGTAATCTCTTTAGGTTTGAATCATATTGGATCCAACACCCTGGTTTCATGGAGGTGGTTGCATCATCTTGGAACAAGATAATCCCCTCAAATAACTATGCCACAATTATCTGCAGAAAATTCAAAGCACTCAGATATGAGCGCAAGCAATGGAGTAAACAAATATCTAAACTTGCTACTGCTATAGCCAACTCTAACTCCACACTTGCTGACCTGGACTCACTGGAAAATAAAAGGATTCTTACAACACCAGAGAGCAACTTTAGAAGAAATCTCAATAAACATCTACTCATACTTTTAGATTATCAAAAGCAATATTGGAGAAAAAGATGCACCATAAGATGGGCCAAATTTGGGGATGAAGACCCAAAAAATTTCAAAGCAATGGCATCTGAGAGATATCGCGGGAATTGCATTTCTTCTCTACATCTAGACAATGGCACAATAATAGAGGATCACCTTGGTAAAGAAGCTCTAATATATCAAAGCTTCAAACAAAGATTGGGCACATCAAGAAATTTTCAAATGAAGTTTAACCTAGCCAATATAATCAAAAAAAGAAATGACCTAGACCGGCTAACAGACCCCTTTTCTAAAGAAGAAATTGATGAGGTAATTAAAGAAATGCCTGCTGACAGAGCACCTGGACCTGATGGTTTTACGGGTCTTTTCCTTAAAACTTGCTGGAACATTATTAAGGAAGATTTCTACAAACTTTATGATCAGTTTCATGCAGGGACCTTAAATCTTGAGAGCATTAATGAATGGTACATCACCTTAATCCCTAAAATATCCTCTCCGACCATAGTCAATGATTTCAGGCCCATCACACTCCTCAATTGTTGTCTCAAAGTAATTACTAAACTACTCGCCAACCGTCTTTAAAAGCTCATTCTAAATATCATACATAGGAATCAATATGGTTTCATTAAGGGGAGAGCAATTCAAGATTGCCTTGCATGGGCCTTTGAATACATATACATCAATGCCAAACCTCCAAGAATAAGATTGTGCTCCTGAAACTGGACTTTGCCAAAGCATTTGACACCATTGAACATGATGCAATGCTGGACATAATGAAACACATGGGATTCAATGATAAATGGCTTCAATGGATCAAATTAATTTTCTCCATAGGCAAATCATCAGTTCTTCTTAATGGAGTCACGGGCAAGCAATTCATTTGCATAAGTGGTGTGCGGCAGGGAGACCCACTCTCTCCACTCATCTTCGTTCCTACAGCAGATCTTCTACAAGCGGCCATTAATGATGCCTTCATACATGGTCTCCTACATCTACCTTTCCCAATACACAGATTACCCTATCATTCAATATGCTGACGACACTATAATCATTATGCCTGCATGTCATGACCAAGCACAAATAATGAAAGGAATACTCACTGATTATGCAACTTAAATTGGCCTCAAAATCAACTTTGATTCCTATGAATTGTGATGAGGACTTAAGCAATGATATTGCACAAATTTTTGGTTGTAAAATTGGAAAATGCCCTTCATGTACCTTGGACTACCCCTTGGAACATCCAAACCCTCTATCCAAGACCTAATGCCTATTGTTTGCAACATGGAAAGAAGGCTCACTTCCACACTGTCAATGATGTCGTATGGCTCCAAACTTTCACTGCTAAACACGGTTATCTCTTCATTAACAATTTTTGCACTCTGCGAACTATGATTTCCACCGACAATACTTGAGTTGCTGGATAAGTTGAGAAGGAAATGTCTCTGGACAAAGAAGACAGAACAAGGAGAAAAATGTAACTCCTTAGCTGCATGGGATAGAGTATGCAGACCAAAAAATGTGGAGGTCTCGGGATCATAAACCATAAGATACAAAGTGATGCACTCTTACTCAAATACCTACACAAATTTTACAACAGACATGATCTCCCTTGGGTTGAGTTGTTATGGTCCACCTACTACACCAACAAAATCCCACATGCCTCTGACCCATGTGGATCATTCTGGTGGAGAGACATACTCAAGCTAACTCCTATTTTTAGAGGAATCTCAAAAGTTGAAATGCACTATGGAGACAAGGTGCTACTGTGGAAAGACCTATGGATTTATGAAATCCTCACAGACACACATCCTAGAGCATTTTCTTATGCCAGAAATGAAGACTGCTCGGTCAGAGACTTCTTGACCATCAATTCCCTTGAAGAAGCATTCTTTCAGCTGGTCTCCAGACAAGCCCTTTAGGAAGTACAAGATATGCAAACAATGATGGCTCACATTACAATGGACAACAATCAAAACACAAATGATGTATGGACCTACCCTTGGGGGGCAGAGAGTTTTCAGCAAGCAAATACTACAAATTCTGCTTCAGGGATATGAGGGCCCATAGAGCATATCATTGGTTATGGAAATCAAAAGTCACTACAAAATCAAGGTCTTTGGTTGGCTCATGCTCTTTGATAGATTAAACACAAGAAACATGTTGAAGAGAAGACACTATAACATTGGTACAAACCTCAACTGCCTGCTTTGTGGACAAAAAGAGGAAGACATAGATCACATGATCCTCACGTGCCCGTTCAGCAGAAACTGTTGGTCCACCTTCGGTTTGGACCCTGGCTATCAAGCCACTCGGTTGTCCTGGTTAGAACAAGCGAAAACTACTTGGGGCCGACCTATCTTCATGGAAATCATCCTACAAGCATCCTGGAGCATATGGAAAGAGAGGAATAACAAACTATTCAGAGATATAAACCCCTCATATAACTCTTGGCTGAACAGATTCAAAGAGGACTTTAGTCTTCTGCAGTATATGGTTAAAGAAAATAATAAAAGAGTCCCTTACTAGACTCCCTACCCTCTGATTAGAAGAACCCATAGTCCCTTACTCTTACCACCACAAAGTGAGATGGGATAAAAATGTACATGATGTGATTACACTTTGTAAATGTGTTATGATGATTAATATATAAAAGTGGGAGATTCTCCCACTGTCGTAGTTTCTCAAAAAAAGAAATACATGGTCTTGATAACCCGACACAGGTAGTGAAGGTAAATTCTCTCTATAGATTTGATGAAGGTGATATTCCTCGGTATAAGTCTGCTGGCCAATGCTTAGATGAGTTTGATAATTTTATTGTTAAACAAGAAAACTTCAATGCTTATGTTGGTAGACAATTGAAATGTAATGCTTATATGATTGAACACTTGAGTGATTATATGTCTAGAGTTACAGGTGAACTTAAACTTATTAGTAAAGATGCTTCTATGGTTACCACTCAAGTAGAACAAGTGCTTAAAGCTCAGAATGATTTGCTCATTGAATTAAATAATAAGAAAAATGATAATGTTGTTAGAGTTATGACTAGAGGGGGTAAAATGACTCAGGAATCTTTGTATCCTGAGGGCCACCCTAAGAGAATTGAGTAAGATTCTCAGAGAACTAATGTTGATGCACCTAGTTCTTCTAAGAAGAAGAAAAAGAAAAATGATAGGACTTTGCATGCTTCTAATGAACCTGTTGTAGACACACCTGAGAATCCCAATGATATTTCTATTTCTGATGCTGAAAAACAATCTGGCAATGAACATGAACCTAGTGATAATGTTAATGATGATGTTCATGTAGATGCTCAACCTAGCAATAACAATGATGTAGAGATTGAACCTGTTGTTGATCTTGATAACCCACAATCAAAGAATCAACGTTATGATAAGAGAGACTTTGTTGCTAGGAAGCACGGTAAAGAAAGAGAACCATGGGTTCAGAAACCCATGCCTTTTCCTCCTAAACCATCCAAGAAAAAGGATGATGAGGATTTTGAGCGCTTTGCTGAAATGATTAGACCTATCTTTTTGCGTATGCGTTTGATTGATATGCTTAAAATGAACCCTTATGCTAAGTACATGAAATATATTGTTACTAATAAAAGAAAGATACCGGAAGCTGAAATTTCCACCATGCTTGCTAATTACACTTTTAAAGGTGGAATACTAAAGAAACTAGGAGATCCAGGAGTACCAACTATACCATGCTCCATTAAGAGAAACTATGTTAAAACTGCTTTATGTGATCGTGGAGCCGGTGTTAGTGTTATGCCTCTCTCTTTATATCGTAGACTTGATTTGAATCAGTTGACATCTACTGAAATATCTTTGCAAATGGCTGATAAATCAACTGCTATACTTGTCGGTATTTGTGAGGATGTGCCTGTTGTGGTTTCAAATGTTACTATTTTAACGGACTTGTTATTCTTGATATTACCGAGAATGATAGTATGTCTATTATTCTTGGAAGACCCTTTTTGAATGCTGCATGGGTTGTTATTGATTGCAACAAAGGCAATTTCACTTTTCATGTTAATGGTAATGAGCATACAGTACACTTTCCGAGGAAACAACCTCAAGTCCATAGTATCAATTCTATTGGAAAAATTCCAAAAATAACTATTGGAGGTTTTGAATTTCCTCTTCCTACTGTCAAGAAGAAATATGATATTCTTATTGTTGGGGATGTGCATATCCCAGTTGAGGTAACCTAGTGTTATTCGAAATTTCTCCGGCTTCATGCGATTTGGAATGAGTTTGTTAACAAGACTTGATCAACCTTATTAGTGGATTCCTTTTGATGAGCATGAGATGGATGAAGTTAGAAAGCACAACTCGCTGTACCCTCTTTTTACTTTCTGTTATTTACTTTAAATAAAGAAAAAATAGTATTTTCTGTCTGTTTTCTGAATTATTCTTGCAATAAAAAATACCCCGAAAATAAAAGTTCTCCAAATGTCCTGAAAATTTAATATGATTTTTCTAGAATATTTAAGAATTATTGGCACTGAGAACACACCAGGGGGACCCACCGTGTGCCTACAAGGGTGGAGGGCGCGCCCCCTGCCTCGTGGACCCCACGTAGGTCCCCTCCACTTCTTCTTGCACCCACACACTTCGTCTTCCTCCAGAAAAAATCATCCACCAGCTCAAACTCGTGTTCTAGCTCATCTTGCTGCCATTTTCGATCTCCTTGCTCAAAGCTACATTCACAAAACTTCTTTGGGGGATTGTTCTTTGGTATGTGACTCCTCCAATGGTCCAATTAGTTTTTGTTCTAGTGCTTTATTTATTGGAAATTTTTGCTGCTTAGGTGACCCTGTTCTTGAGCTTGCATGTCAAATTTATGTGGTCAAAAGCAGTTTTAATGCATGATATAGCCTCTAGGTACTTGTAGGAGTAGTTGCTATCAATTTTGTTGAGTTTCGTTCACTTTTATTTTAAGTTACTAAAAATTTCAGAAATTTTCAGGAAAAAAAATGAAGAGATTTTTGAGAGGCTCATCGAGCCGAAGCTCGAAGGATAAGCAAAGTGAAGAGAATAAGAAGCCCAAGTATAATCTCCCTCGTACTGTGGAGGTTCGGCCGTGTGAATGGCCTTGCGATGAGTTCTTGAGAGTAGCCGGGATTTATGAAGATTTTTATTATTTGGCTGAGAATGCAGGCCTCACCAACTTCCTCCATGACCAGCTCGAATAGTATCTCCTACTCACACTAATACTTTTGTGCAAAATTTTCATTTCCATGCTAGGAGGTCTCCACCTTCTGTGGATTTTTACTTGTATGATGAGTCTAAGGAGATGTGACTTTATGACTTTTGTGGGGTTTGCAAGTTGCCCTTTGAGGGCAGCATAGATGAACCACTTTGTAATGATGTGGAAGGATTTATTGATATGATCGTTGTAGGGGAGACGAGGAAGGTTTCCGATGCAAGAATTACTAGCATACATTTTCCTGTTCTACGTTACTTTGCAATATTTTCTAGTAGATGTTTAATTGGTTGCGAGAACTGTGGAAACGTTAGTGCCCCTGATATTGTTATTTTGCGCCATGCTTTGTTTCGTGATACCACTTTTAGTTTAGGCACTATTGTTGCTAAGCGATTAAATCTGAACCGTACGAAGGGTCCCATCTTTGGAGGTATCTTTGCTTCGCGCCTTGCTAAATATTTTGAGATACCTATTAGACATTATGAGAAAGAGGAAAAGTTGTTGCCTCCTATTTTTCTAGATTATAAGAGTATGGTAGCACATGATTTTATTGTTAAGAATAAGAAGAAGATGCTTAACTATAGACTGATATTTGATAAGAATTACTTTGATACTATTACCTTGCCTGCTCCCTCTTTGTTCAACATATTTTCAAGCACGTACCTTATTTTGCCGGAGGTGATGACCCACAAGTGTAGGGGATCAATTGTAGCCTCTTTCGATAAGTAAGGGTGTCGAACCCGATGAGGAGCTAAAGGTAGAACAAATATTCCCTCAAGTTCTATCGACCACTGATACAACTCTACGCACGCTTAACATTTGCTTTACCTAGAACAAGTATGAAACTGGAAGTACTTTGTAGGTGTTGTTGGACAGATTTGCAAGATAATAAAGAGCGCGTAAATAAAAAGTAGGAGTTGTTTAGATGAAGACACAACTAAGTTAGTTTTAGTAGAGAGCTTGTTGTCACACAAGAAAGTTATTTGTCCCTGGGCAATCAATAACTAGACCAGTAATCATTATTGCAATTTTATTTGAGGGAGAGGCATAAGCTAACATACTTTCACTACTTGGATCATATGCACTTATCATTGGAACTCTAGCAAGCGTCCGCAACTATTAAAGATCATTAAGGTAAAACCTAACCATAGCATTAAAGTATCAAGTCCTCTTTACTCCCATATGCAAACAACCTACTTACTCGGGTATGTGATTCTGCCACTCATGCCACCCACCATAAGCAAATCATGAACGTATTGCAACACCCTACAGTGGCAATCCCTGACGCTTGTGCGACATGGAGAGCACCATAGGACAGCACCAATAATAAAACATGCAACTCAAACCAATCACGATCATCAATTAACCCATAGGACAAAACGTATCTACTAAACATCATAGGATAGCCATACATCATTGGGAAATAATATACGTTGAGCACCATGTTTAAGTAGAGATTACAACTGGTAAAAGAGGGGTTACACCGCAGCATAGAGGGGGGAAGAGTTGGTGATGAGGGCGGTGAAGTTGTTGGTGTAGATTGCGGTGATGATGATGGCCCCGGCGGTGTTCCGGCTCCACCGGAAGAGAGGGGGAGAGGCCCCCCTTCTTCTTCTTCTTCCTTGACCTTCTCCCTAGATGGGAGAATGGTTTCCCCTCTAGTCCATGGCCTCCATGGCATGGGAGGGGCGAGAGCCCCTCCGAGATTGGATCTGTCTCTCTGTCTCTCTCTGTTTCTGCGTTCCCGATTCTGGCCCTTCACCATTTCTTAAATTCCCGAAGATCCGTAACTCCGATTGGGCTGAATTTTGGACACGGTCTCTATCAGGATATTAGCTTTCTTGTGGTGAATGAAGGGCACCAACCGCCGTACGGGGTGGCCACGAGGGCCCAGGGCGTGCCTGACCCACTAGGGCGCGCCCCCTGCCTCGTGGCCCCCTCAGGCATCGTCTCGCGTTGATTTTTCTTCCCAAAAATCATATATATTCCAAAAAAAATCACCATCGGTTTGTATCCCATTTGGACTCCGTTTGATATGGATTTTCTGCGAAACAAAAATCATGCAACAAATAGGAACTGGCACTGGGCACTGGATCAATATGTTAGTCCCAAAAATAGTATAAAAAGTTGCCAAAAGTATATGAAAGTTGTATAATATTGGCATGGAACAATCAAAAAGTATAGATACGACGGAGACGTATCAGCATCCCCAAGCTTAATTCCTGCTCGTCCTCGAGTAGGTAAATGATGAAAAACATAATTTTTGATGTGGAATGCTACCTAGCATAATCTTGATCATGTATCTAATCATGGCATGAATATTAAGACACGAGTGATTCAAAGCAATAGTCTATCATTTGACATTAAGACAATAATACTTGAAGCATACTAACCAAGCAATTATGTCCCCTCAAAATAACATAGCCAAAGAAAGCTCATCCCTACAAAATCATAAAGTTTGGCCATGCTTCATTTCTGTCACACAAAATGCTCCCATCATGCACAACCCCGATGACAAGCCGAGCAATTGGTTCATACTTTTTAATGCACTTCAGCCTTTTCAACCCTCACGCAATACATGAGCGCAAGCCATGGACATAGCACTATAGGTGGAATAGAATATGATGGTGAGCTTGTGTGGAGAAGACAAAAAGAACAAAGTCTCACATCGATGCGGCTAATCAACGGGCTATGGAGATGCCCATCAATTGATGTCGGTGTGAGGAGTAGGGATTGCCATGCAACGGATGCACTAAGAGTTATAAGTGTATGAAAGCTCAAACTGGAAACTAAGTGGGTGTGCATCCAACTTGCTTGCTCATGAAGACCTCGGGCATTTGAGGAGGCCCATCATCGGAATATACAAGCCAAGTTCTATAATGAAAATTCCCACTAGTATATGAAAGTGATAACTCAAGAGATTCTCTATATGAAGAACATGGTGCTACTCTGAAGCACAAGTGTGCTAACAGGATAGTAACATTGCCCCTTCTCTCTTTTTCTCTCATTTTTTTGTTTTTTTTGGTGGGCTTCTTTGGCCTCTTTTTTTATTTGGGCTTCTTTGGCCTCTTTTATTTATTTTTTAAAGTCCGTAGTCTCATCCCGACCTATGGGGGAATCATAGTCTCCATAATCCTTTCCTCACTGGGGCAATGCTCTAATAATGATGATCATCACACTTTTATTTACTTACAACTCGATGTCTAGAACAAAGAATGACTCTATATGAATGCCTCTGGCGGTGTACCGGGATGTGCAATGATCTAGCGTAGCAATGACATCAAAAACGGACAAGCCATGAAAACATCATGCTAGCTATCTTACGATCATGCAAAGCAATATGACAATAAATGCTCAAGTCATGTATATGATGATGATGGAAGTTGCATGGCAATATATCTCGGAATGTCTATGGAAATGCCATGATAGGTAGGTATGGTGGCTATTTCGAGGAAGATATAAGGAGGTTTATGTGTGATAGAGTGTATCGTATCACGGGGTTTGGATGCACCGGCGAAGTTTGCACCAACTCTCGAGGTGAGAAAGGGCAATGCATGGTACCGAAGAGGGTAGAAATGATGGAAGGGTGAGAGTGCGTATAATCCATGGACTCACATTAGTCATAAAGAACTCATATACTTATTGCAAAAGTTTATTAGCCCTCGAAGCAAAGTACTACTACGCATGCCCCTAGGGGGATAGATTGGTAGGAAAAGACCATCGCTCGTCCCCGACCGCCACTCATAAGGAAAGCAATCAAAGAACACCCCATGCTTCAAATTTGTCACACAACGTTTACCATAAGTGCATGCTACGGGACTTGCAAACCTCAACACAAGTATTTCTCAATTTCACAATTACTCAACTAGCACGACTCTAATATCACCACCTTTATATCGCAAAACTATTGCAAGGAATCAATCATATCATATTCAATGATCTACAAGTTTTATGTAGGATTTTATGACTAACCATGTTAATGACCAATTCCTGTCATCTCTCTAAATAGATATAAGTGAAGCAAGAGAGTTTAATTCTTTCTACAAAAGATATGCCCACGCTCTAACAAATATAAGTGAAGCAAAAGAGCATTCTACAAATGGCGGTCTTCTATGTGAAGAGAAACAGGCAATCCAAACTTCAAATGATATAAGTGAAGCACATGAAGCATTCTATAAAGCCATACTCAAAAGATATAAGTGAAGTGCAATGAGCATTCTATAAATCAACCATGGAATATCTCATACTAGCATGGTGCATCAAAGAAAAGTGAAAACTAAATGCAAAAGACGCTCCAAGATTTACGCATATCATGTGACGAATAAAAATATAGCTCAAAGTAAAATTACCGATGATCGTTAGAAGAAAGAGGGGATGCCTTCCGGGGCATCCCCAAGCTTGGTTGCTTGGAAGTCCTTAAATATTTCCTTGGGGTGCCTTGGGCATCCCCAAGATTAGGCTCTTTCCACTCCTTATTCCTTCATCCATCGTGATCTCTCCCAAAAATTGAAAACTTCAATCACACAAAACTTAACAAAAAGTTCGGTAAGATCCGTTAGTATAATAAAGCAAATCACTACTCTAAGTACTGTTGCAAACCAATTCATATTTTGTTTTTTCGTTTTATCTATTGTAATATAACTTTTCCATGGCTTAATCCACTGATAGAAATTGATAGTTTCATCAAAACAAGCAAACTATGCATCAAAAATAGAATCTGTCTTAAACAGGATAGTCTGTAGTAATATGAACATTCACCATACCTCTAGTACTCCAAACATTCTGCAAAATTTAGGAAAAATAAAAGATTTCTATAGAAATACATTGCAAAAAATTTCAGAACCGTTTGACGTTCTAGTAAAAAAAGTAAAATCATGCACTACAGCTAAAGTTTCTGTTCTGCACCGCACAAACCAACAAGCAATGTAAACATCCTAAAGCCAAATCTTGGCACATTATTTTTATAATAGAATGGAATTGTACAAGGGGATAATTTTTTTTGAACAGTTTCTGTAATCAAGATTCACAGAGTTTCCGTGGGCATGAACAAAGTTCAAGGCTAGCTCCCATTTTAACAATGCTCGTCTTTCTCACTTTCGCTTTTCTTTTTGAAAAAGTTTTAGGTTCCCCTCTTTATTTTTTTGGTTTTTAAACTTTATAAAAGCACTCAACAGAAATAAATGACTCTCTAAAACTTCCGGGTTGTCTCCCTGGCAGCGCTTTCTTTAAAGCCATTAAGCTAGGCATAAGGTGCTCAAGTATTGGATCCACCTGGATCCCAAGGTATATCAAAGCCAATTTGAATTAGCAATGATTTGGCATTTAGTAGTGAGCACAAAGTAACATATATCATGCAACAACGAAGTCTAACTATCTTCCTATGCATCATTATGTCATAAAAGAACAATTCATGCACACATAGTAAAGGCCAATGCATAGTATAAGAAGTTTCTTGCAATTTTATCATATTGGAAACATAGAGAGGCGGAGATGTAGTTCCTCTCTCATAATAATTGCAAGTAGGAGCATCAAGCACATTCATATTATATCTATCAAAATCATCAAGTGTAGTAGTGAAACGCAACCCATCAATATAATCCTTAATAAGGGCAAACTTCTCCGATATAGTGTAGTCGGGAGAATTCAAAAAGATAATAGGACTATCATGCATGGGTGCAATAGAAACAATTTCATGTTTAACATAAGGAACTATAGCAAGTTCATCTCCATAAGCATAATTCATATTGGCATCTTGGCCACAAGCATAGCAAGCATCATCAAAAAGGGATATTTCAGAAGAATCAATGAGATCATAACAATCATCATAGCAATCATCCTTCGGTAAGCACGAAGGAAAATTAAACAATGTATGAGTTGAAGAGTTACTCTCATTAGAAGGTGGGCACGGGTAGCTAATCCGATCTTCCTCCTTTTGTTTTTCACTCTCCTCATTATCTTTTTCATCCAATGAGATCATAGTTTCATCAATTTCTTCTTCCATAGACTCCAGCAAAATATTAGTCTCTTCTTGGACAACGGAGGAGTCCTCAATATATGGTTTAACATAGGCATTAGAATCATAATTATCATAACAATATTTAAGTATGTCAAAATTTCCAGATTTGTAAAGAGTAGCATCATACTTTTCAATCAAAGAAGCAATTTCATAAGCACCCTTAAAAGCAACAAATTCTTCAATTTGTTGAACATCATAGTAATTATAAACACCCTTAGCATATGAAGATACGATTCCATTTTCACTAAACTCACATTGGTAGGGAAGGTGTTTCTTAGGGTTTCCAAAACAACAAGTAACATCATATATTTCACATAAATTCCAAGCATAGCATTACAAACAATGAATTTGATCCAGTAAAAGTTTCCCTTTTTGAGATAAGCGGTGTCGCACATAACAAGCATGCTCATCTAAATATTTGCCCTCAACTAAGCTAGTTGGGGTTTCAGCACAAGCACATAGGGATCAAAGATGATCCAAGTAAAAAGCTTCAGGAGTGTGAGAGATTTTGAGTGGTTCTTCAACCATTGGTGTAGTAGGTACAACTATTTTTTTTTGGTATTTTGTGTTTCCTACCCATAACTAAAGATAGAAAACAAGAGCACAAAATGAAAACTACTTAATGATAAAGCAAACAAGCACACACGAGAATATTCACCCCATGCTATAACTCCCCGGCAACGGCGCCAAAAAAAGGTCTTGATAACCCACAAGTATAGGGGATCAATTCTAGTCTGTTTCGATAAGTAAGAGTGTCGAACCCAACGAGGAGCTAAAGGTAGAACAAATATTCCCTCAAGTTCTATCGACCATCGATACAACTCTACGCACGCTTAACGTATGCTTTACCTAGAAAAAGTATGAAACTAGAAGTACTTTGTAGGTGTTGTTGGATAGATTTGCAAGATAATAAAGAGCGCATAAATAAAAATTAGGCGCTGTTTATATGAAGACACAACTAAGTTAGTTTTAGTAGAGAGCTTGTTGTCACACAAGAAAGTTATTTGTCCTTAGGCAATCGATAACTAGACCGGTAATCATTATTGCAATTTTATTTGAGGGAGAGGCATAAGCTAACATAATTTCTCTACTTGGATCATATGCACTTATGATTGGAACTCTAGCAAGCGTCCGCAACTACTAAAGATCATTAAGGTAAAACCCAACCATAGCATTAAAGTATCAAGTCCTCTTTACTCCCATATGCAAACAACCTACTTACTCGGGTATGTGATTCTGTCACTCACGCCACCCACCATAAGCAAATCATGAACGTATTGCAACACCCTACAATGGGAATCCCTCACGCTTGCACGACACGGAGAGCACCATAGGACAGCACCAATAATAAAACATGCAACTCAAACCAATCACGGTCATCAATTAACCCATAGGACAAAACGGATCTACTCAAACATCATAGGATAGCCATACATCATTGGGAAATAATATATAGCGTTGAGCACCATGTTTAAGTAGAGATTACAAGGGGTAAAAGAGGGGTTACACTGCAGCATAGAGGGGGGAAGAGTTGGTGATGAGGGCGGTGAAGTTGTTGGTGTAGATTGCGGTGCTGATGATGGCCCCGGCGGTGTTCCGGCGCCACCAGAAGAGAGGAAGAGAGCCCCCCTTCTTCTTCCTTGACCTTCTCCCTGGATGGGAGAAGGGTTTCCCCTCTCACTACTAGGGAAAACCTTATACACAGAAATTTAGCAGTAGCGCGTGTCAAAAATGGGCGCTAGTGCTAAATAGCAGTAGCGCGTGTCCGTAAACCACGCTATAGATACAATAGTAGCAGTAGCGCGTGCGCATGAAAATGCGCTACCACTAATATCCCCTTTGCTAAACCGATAGGCTACGCATAGCAGTAGCGGTCTTGAGGAAAGCGCACTACCGCTAGCACATAAGTAGCAGCGTGTTTCGCACGGAGAGCGCTACTGCTAATGGAAATAAAATAAAATAAAAAACAAATGGAAAAGTAAATGAAAAATAAAGAAATAGAAAAAGAAGAAAGGAAAAAATAAAATGTAGAGTAAAATAAATGAGAAAGCGAAAAAAGAGAAAGACGTAGCAGTAGCGTTTGTTCGTAAGAGGCGATATAGCTAACGTAGCTGCAGCGCGTTTCCTAGACCCCCGCTGTAGAAACAGAAAAGGAAATAAGAAAGATGAAGGAAATTACATAGCTATAGCAGTAGCACGATTTGTGAAAATCGCTATAGCTAACTTAGCTATAGCGTGTTTAGCGAAAAGCGCTACCGCTAAGTTTGACTTAACCAAAAAATTGTTTCCCCCCGGCCACCACTTCTCCCCCAAATCCCTCGACCCACCCTGCTGCCGTCTGCCCGATTCACCGTCGCCCCACTTCGCCGTTGTCTCCTGCCGACGTTGACTCCCCCGGACCCACCAGAGCCGCGCACCATCGACACCACCGAAGCCGCCCCCAACGCCATCGGAGCCGCGCGGCCTCATCAACGCCACCGGAGGCGCAATCGACGCCACCAGAGCCGCAGTCGATGCCACCGGATCCACCCTCGCCACAACTGCCTCCCTCGCCGTCAGCGGAGACGCCCCCGCCTCCCTCACCACCACTGCCTCCCGCGCCACCACCGGAGCCATCCTCTGTAAGCCCCCACCCCTCCTCTCTCTCTATATCTAAATTAGTTAGGTTAATTTAGTTAGGAAAAGAATTTAGTTAGGTTAATTTAGTTAGGTTAATTAGTTAGGTTAATTTGACAGAGATGTCCCTGCCTCCCTCATCGTAGGAAAAAATTGTATATGCTTAACTAGGGCAGTAGGGTTAGGGTTGTAGTGTTTAATTACAAATGTTAGGAAAGTAAGGTTTAACTAGATGTTAACTAGGGTGGTAGGATTTAGTTTAGAGAAAAAATCAATATAAAAATATAAATTTCTATTAGTGTTGCATGTCTAGTAGGTTCTTAATTTTTAGTGAATTTTTATTAGGACAAAAATTTAGGACATAATTTGAGTTCTAGGTTCATAATTTGAGTTCTAGGGTTCATCCATCTATATTTGGTTTTTGAATTGAGTTTCAGAGAGCATGAGATTTGTGTAGATTTTCTTGAAGTGTCAAACACTAGGAGATGCAAATTTGAAGTGGTCATGATATATGAAAAATCCACAATTGTGTTTGCTCATTGATCATAATCGACATTGAAGTGGTTCGATTGTGCCCAAGTGGCCTTTTGTTGTTTCCAGGGAACGAAGCCGAGTGGCCTATGTTTTGCCAAAATGTTGATTCATTTCCGTTCTGGCAAAATTCAGGTTCTCGATTTGTCCACTTTTTAGCAAAGGTCATGCCGAAATTTTCCGTGAATTTCGGCATGACTTGTGCTACAAACTAGGACATATCGAGTGCCCGGGATTTGCCACACCGGGAAGGAGTCAACGTTCCTGCAAAACAATAGGCCTTTTTTATGTCATTATTCATTTTATTAGGTCTAGAATTAATTGACTAGATTTAATCGTAGGAAACATGGCTAGCAACGATGAAGGACAGGGTTCTGGTGATTGCGACGACGTCTACCGGGTGGCAGACGAATTTTTTAGCCTTGCCGACATCGAGACCGACGCTGAGACTCAGACCGGCATCGAGACTAAGACTGAGACCGGCGCTGAGACTCAGACCGGCATCGAGACCGGCGCTGAGACTGAGACCGGCGCTGCCTCGGGGAGCGGAGCTGGTGTAGAACCGAAAGCAAAGAGGCAATAGCCTCCTAACAAACTCAGGACTACTAGACTGGTGCTCACGGAGGTGGACGACGGCAATTTTGAGCCAAAGGTGCCCAAGGAAGTGCGTCGATGCTATGGCAATCAGATAGGCTGCATCGTACGGACAACCGCCACCATCAACGATGAGAAACTACAGAAGATAGAAAATATGAGGAGCTCCCTCCTAAAGAAGTTTCACCAGATATTCTTGTTCCCGGGCCGGAATGAGAAGGATTATAAAGATCTAGATGAGGACCCGGCAATGAAGAAGACAAACAAACACGCCATGACCAAGTTTAGCGACGCGTTGGCCGCCTGGAAAAATCGAGTGAAAGCAAAGATCATCGACAAGAAGGAACCCTACTCCGAGATTGTAAAGGATAATCCGATAATCACGGAAGAGCAATTTCAAATATTCAAGGAGGCTTGCAAGGCCGAAGCTGCCAAAAAAAGTCTAAGTACATGAAGGGGCTTCAAGAGAGGAACATTGGGAGCCACCACCTCGGAAGCCGTGGTTACGGCAGAAAGAGGTCCAAATGGGCCAAGGAAGATGCGGAAGCCGCGAGTCTAGGCATCCCAGACCCCTTGGAGGATTTCACCGTCCTGCAGGAGCGTGACGTCCTCAGGGCCCGGCACCGTTGGGACCCAGTGAAGAAGGTTTACGAGACAAAACTGGTCATTACAGAGTTCATGAGACTGCTGGTAATTTTAGTTTCTGATCAATTCGACTGCACATGTTAGTCATATTTGTAAACAATCCTTGTGCCTTTTGCAGAGAGAGCAGCACCAGATTGCGGCTGAAAGCGACTCGCCGTCTGAGGCATTGGCGAGGCCCAAGTGGGACACTCCATTCAACCGGGCGTTGAACATATTGAAACAACAACCGGTGGATACTCAACCGTCGTATGGATGCGTGCACGGTGTCGGAGACGGCGCCACGTGGAAGAAGTACTACCGTGAGACCACGGAGGAGAGAAAGGAAAGACAGAGGTTAACTGAAGAAAACATCGACACGAAGGTTGAGATTGTGGTTGAGAAGAAATCATCTCAGACAGTCGCAACAGCGGTAGCTGCCGCAAAACAGGTGGTTGCAGATTTGTCTACTTCCTTTGTGTCGGGCGTTTTCACTTGGACAAGGCAAAATCCAGAAAAAATGCAGAGGACTTTCCCCTTGCTGACTTCTTGGGGAGCAGCTCGACTAGCGTTGCACCAGCACCTACTCCCGCACCGGCTCCCGCACCGGACGTGCTCGATGGTGCTTCGTCTTTGGCTGAGCTCGACGCCCTCACGGTATCTGTCACACCGGCCCCCTTCAATATAAATGTATAATATCCCATTTTCGTTGCCTTTCGGATGTCTCACGTCGCAGACTTTTCTTTGCAGGCCGACGAAACCCCGTGCACCATATTGTACACCATCGATGACCAGAAGGTGGACGTGGGGAAGGTGACGATAATGAAGCCGAAGGAACCATTGTTCCACAGCCGGCCGATCCCCCCGAACGTCTTCAAGGTTTCCGTGGCCAGTGTCAAACCAGGCCATGAGAATTTGCCTCCTCCAATACTAGTGGGGGATGACGACGAGACACCGCGGCGGCTTGGTGATTGTTGCAATGGGTGGGTCCTGTTGTGGCCAAAGAGTCCGCTTCGTCTGGAGGCGGCCGGGAGCACACCCACGAGCACGCAGCCTCGGCAAGGTATGAACATCAACACCCCACCTACCCAATTAACGTCGGGTGTTGGGTTGGGTGATAGTGGACGGGGTAAGGAGGAGGCTCCATTAGTCGCTGATGACGTTGCCATGGATGAGGATGAGGACGATGATGGCGCTGAACAGTATGTCTATACTGGCGCCTCCTCAGGATTTGAGCGTCATGAGTCGGTGCCTGAATTGCCGTCTCAACGTATTATGGACGACCTTCTGGTGGTAAAGAAGTCTAGGAAGAGAGCGAGGAAAGGCAAAAAAGCTGATTCTATGATCCAGCCGCCTCAGCAGCCTCGGCTTCACGACCGTATAGATATCCCTGATGCGGATAAATGCCATATCCCCGGTCAACCAATCCTACCTGCAACAGCGCTACGGGCCAGATTCGGCGATCTAAGGAGACTTCATGATGATGTGCTGTGGGTAGAGAAAGGCCTCATCGCCTCGAAAGATCCAGGATACCCACTCTACGTGGTTAACGTTCCGCGGCAAATGTCGTACGTCGACAGCTTCCCCGCGGATAAGTTCTTCCTCCGATTCGATCACATATTCGACATGTTTCACGTGAAGAAGCTGGATTTTACGTTTGTCCGCCTTTATGCCTTGCACATGAACTACATCATCGGGCTTGAGCAGATATCTCATATCTGTGTCGCTGACCCGTACTACATGCACGAGGGCTTCTTGGGAGTCTGCGCAAAGCACCGTGAATACGCGAGGGATTACATCGTCAGTTTCATGCTCGCCAATAAGGGCAAGGAGGCGATTCTCGTGCCTTATCATCCCGTGTAAGTCATCCACGTTGCTATCCTTCCTTCGATTTCAATCATTCATTTGCACAGTGGAGGCTAATTAATTTGAGGTGTACTTATTTTGCGCAGCGGCGGGCGCGTCGTCCTCATCATCCTCTACCCCCGATTCTCCCACGCTCTTTACTTGGACTCGTCGAAGAACATTCAAAAAAAGGATTACACCCACATCAAGGATGTTCTCGACAGTGCTATGTTTTACTACCAAGCAGGGGGTGGAGAGGTCAGGGACAAGAAGAGAAGGGGCGGCATGGTCGCCTTCGGCCATAAGACCGACTTTTGCTGCATCCAGCAACCGAACAACTCTCTTAATGATGGATTCTATGTCCTACACCACATGCTGGAGTACAGACGGGATCACCAGAACCTTCGCATGTCACCTAGATCCGGCGATGCCCATATTCTGCAATGGGCAAAGGACATAGGAGATATCGAGGATCATCGACTTCGAGCTGAGTTCTATAACATCCAGCGCGAACTTGCCCAAATCATCATGAAGGAGGTCGTCGAAAAAACAGGGATGTTCTACGGAGAAGGACAAATGTCGCGGGAAGACGTCCGAACATGGATAGCCTCTCAGCATCTCGACATGAAGCCTTTCACTAAGCTCGAGGACTATCTCCCTGACTTGGATGGATGGAACGACATGTTGGAGTGATTGTCGATATATGACGATGTGTCTGTTTAGTCCATACTTTCTGTATGACAAAACTTTGAGTTATGCATGGTGAAACTTTATTTGTGATGTAATTAAACCGTCCTCCTCCTCGACTAGCGAAAATCACTCTAGTTAGGGCATTTTGGGGTACGATGAACTTTATTATTTATGTTTATGATATGTTATTTCTATTTTTGTGAAGTCTGTCTCTTTCTGTTGCTCAACTATATATGTTGCATATCATCGACTCATGTGATGATGCAGGTGCATAGATCATAGATGGCGAAGAAGTGCTACGCCAGGAGTATATATACGACAAGTGGCCGGAGTGTCAGGCCCAGGTGTACCGATTTCCGGTTTCCGAGCGACAGGCAGTAGTTAGTTTAGGTTCACGCTAATGAGAGAGAGGGATACGAACTCATGTACTCAAAGTGATAGCTCTTCTCGCGTATATCATTGTTTAGATGGATGACGATGTATTTGCAAGTAATCGAGACTTGTATCACTATTTTCGAGATGATGACGAGAGACCACTTTGTGTTGGATGATGATTATGATGGTGACATGATTTGATGAGACTAATTGTATGTATATGCTATGATTACATTTGTATGTGTATGATATGCTAAAGATTATTGTATAAATCCTATTCAAATACAAAACAAATACAAAACAAATATGCAGGGAAAAACTAATAAAACTAGTAGTAGCGAGGGGGGAAATTTAGCAGTAGCGCCGCCTTACCAGTAGCGCTTCCCAGTAAACAGCACTGTAGATAATATTAGCAGCGCCCTTTTCTAAAGAGCGCTACAGCTATTCATGTATAGAAGTAGCGTGGGACAATAGGCGCTACTGCTATACGTTAGCTGTAGCGCCTTATTAGTAGCGCCAGTCCCCGCGCTACTAATAGGCTCAAAACCCAAGCTGCTGCTAGGCTTTTCCCTAGTAGTGCCTGGTCCATGGCCTCCATGGCATGGGCAGGGTGAGATCCCCTCCGAGATTGGATCTGTCTCTCTATCTCTCTCTATTTCTACGTTCCCGATTCTGGCCCTTCACCGTTTCTTAAATTCCCGGAGATCCGTAACTCCGATTGGTCTGAATTTTGGGCACGATCTCTATCCGATATTTGCTTTGTTGCAGTGAAAGAAGGGCACCAACCGCCTTATGGGGTGGCCACGAGGGCCCAGGGCGCGCCTGACCCCCTGGGGCGCGCCCCCCTGCCTCGTGGCCCCCTCGGGCATCGTCTCGTGTTGATTCTTCTTCCCAAAAATCACATATATTCCAAAAAAATATCCGTCAGTTCTTATCCCGTTTGGACTCCGTTTGGTATGGATTTTATGCGAAACAAAAAACATGCAACAAACAGGAACTGGCACTAGGCACTGGATCAATATGTTAGTCTCAAAATAGTATAAAAAGTTGCCAAAAGTATATGAAAGTTGTATAATATTGGCATCGAACAATCAAAAATTATAGATACGACGGAGACGTACCAGGAGGCCGTTCAGGCATACCAGATCCTGACATCAGCTCCCGAGCCGAAGCCACTATTTGATCCTCACCGGCAGTCCATTTAACAGTGGATCCAGAGGAGATCGCCAACCAGTGGCACCCCGAGGACCCTCCCCAGTACATCGAAGAGGGCAGCCTTGATCCGTGGCCATAGACCAACTTAGGCCAAAAGCCTAAGCCTGGGGGAGTACGTATTTCTCACCGGCATTACATTCATGTTCAAACCCTCATGCCAGTTGTCGGTGCTCATACTTTTTCATTGTATCATCCATGCTAGTTTAATTTCTTTTTAAGCTTTCTTCTTGTGTGTTTGAAAAAACTTAGAAAACCAAAAAAATTAGTTGTAGCTTTTAGCTAGTTTACTTTCCATGACTGTAGTAGTAGTAATTAAAAAGAAAACCCAAAAAGATTTCTCGTTCTTCTTTTGCTTGTTGGGAGTTTTCCCATGTAAATAGTTTTGTTTATTTTCTTTTCTTTGGGGGTCGAGAGGAGAAGACCTTGATGAAAATATTGAGTGGCTCTCATATGCATTATTGTTGATCTAACAAAAAGCCCATATTACCTTGTATTCTCCCTTGAATTGAATGCTTGCAGATTCCATCTTAGTCCAATGCACGTGCACTATTATTATTATCCACACTATTCGGTTGTGCAAGTGAAAGGCAATAATGACGATATATGATGGACTGGTTGAGATAAGAGAAGTCGGTATGAACTCGACCTCTTTTGTTTTTGTAAATATGATTAGTTCATCATTCCTGATTCAGCCTATTATGAATGAAACATGTTTGCAATGACAATTAGAGATTGTAGTTGCTCATGCCATGCTTAATTTGCTAGGAGTTTATAATGGTTTACCTTCCGTGCCAACATGCTATTAAAATGGTTGTGATGTGGTATGTGAAGGAAATATGCCCTAGAGGCAATAATAAAGTTGTTACTTATATTTCCTTATATCATGATAAATGTTTATTATTCATGCTAGAATTGTATTAACCGGAAACTTAGTACATGTGTGAATACATAGACAGAGTGTCCCTAGTATGCCTCTACTTGACTAGCTCGTTAATCAAAGATGGTTAAGTTTCCTAGCCATTGACATGTGTTGTCATTTGATGAACGGGATCACATCATTATAGAATGATGTGATGGACAAGACCCATCCGTTAGCTTAGCATAATGATCGTTCAGTTTTATTGCTACTGCTTTCTTCATAACTTATACATGTTCCTCTGACTATGAGATTATGCAACTCTCGAATAACGGAGGAACACCTTGTGTGTTATCAAACGTCACAATGTAACTGGGTGATTATAAAGATGCTCTACAGGTGTCTCCAATGGTGTTTGTTGAGTTGGCATAGATCGAGATTAGGATTTGTCACTCCGTATATCGGAGAGGTATCTCTAGGGCCTCTCGATAATGTATATCACTATGAGCCTTGCAAGAAATGTGATTAATGAGTTAGTTCGGGATGATGCATTACGGAACGAGTAAAGAGACTTGCCGGTAACGATATTGAACTAGGTATGATGATACCAACGATCGAATCTCGGGCAAGTAACATACCGATGACAAAGGGAACAACATATGTTGTTATGCGGTTTGACCGATAAAGATCTTCGTAGAATATGTAGGAGCCAATATGAGCATCCAGGTTCCGCTATTGGTTATTGACTGGAGATGTGTCTCGGTCATGTCTACATAGTTCTCGAACCCGTAGGGTCCGCACGCGTAACGTTCGATGACGATTTGTATTATGAGTTATGTGATTTGATGTACCAAAGGTTGCAGAGTCCCGGATCAGATCACAGACATGACGAGCAGTCTCGAAATGGTGGAGACCTAAAGATCGATATATTGGAAGGCTATATTCAGACATCGGAAAGGTTCCGAGTGATTTGGGTATTTTTTAGAGTACCGGAGAGTTACGGGAATTCACCGGGGAAGTAATGGGCCTTAATGGGCCATACAGGAAAGGAGAGAAGGGCCTCAAGGGGTGGCTGCACTCCCCCCCCATGGGCTGGCCGAATTGGACTAGGGAGGGGGCGGCGCCCCCCTCTTTCCTTCTCTCCCTCTTCCCCTTCCTTCTTCTCCTACTCCAACTAGGGAAGGGGGAAACCTACTCCTACGAGGAGTAGGAATCCCCCTTGGGGCGCGCCATAGAGAGGGCCGGCCCTCCCCTCCTCCACTCCTTTATATACGGGGGAGGGGGCACCCCATAGAGACACAAGTTGATCATTGATCTCTTAGCCGTGTGCGGTGCCCCCCTCCACCATAATCCACCTCGGTCATATCGTTGCAGTGCTTAGGCAAAGCCCTGCGTCGGTAGCTTCATCATCACCGTCATCACGTCATCATGCTTACGAAGCTCTCCTTCGACACTCAACTGGATCAAGAGTCCGTGGTATGTCACCGAGCTGAACGTGTGCAGATCGCGGAGGTGTTGTACTTTCGGTACTAGGATCGGTCGGATCGTGAAGACGTACGACTACATCAACCGTGTTGTCATAACGCTTCCGCTTACGGTCTACGAGGGTACGTGGACAACACTCTTCCCTCTCGTTGCTATGCATCACCATGATAGATCTTGCGTGTGCGTAGGAAAATTTTGAAATTACTGCGTTCCCCAACAGTGGCATCTGAGCCAGGTCTATGCGTAGATGTTATATGCACGAGTAGAACACAAAGGAGTTGTGGGCGTGAGTATATACATATTGCTTGCCGTTACTAGTTGATTCTTGATTCGACGGTATTGTTGGATGAAGCGGCCCAGACCGACATTACGTGTATGCTTGCGCGAGACTGGTTCTACCGCCATGCTTCGCACACACGTGGCTAGTGGGTGTCTGTTTCTCCAACTTCAGTTGAATCGGTTTCAATGAAGAGGGTTCTTTCTGAAGATCAAAAAGCAATCACTATATTACGTTGTGGTTTTTGATGCGTAGGTAAGAGCGGTTCTTGCTCAGCCCGTAGCAGCCACGTAAAACTTGCAACAACAAAGTAGAGGACGTCTAACTTGTTTTTGCAGGGCTTGTTGTGATGTGATATGGTCAAGACGTGATGAGATATAAGTTGTTGTATGAGATGATCATGTTTTGTTGAAGTTATCGGCAACTGGCAGAAGCCTTATGGTTGTCTCTTTATTGCATAAGATGCAAGCGCCAAATAATTGCTTTACTTTATCGCTATGCGTTAGCAATAGTTGCAAGAGCAACAGTTGGCGAAACGACCATGTGACGACACATTGATAAGAGATCAAGATGATGGAGACCATGGTGTCATGCCAGTGACGATAGAGATCATGACGGTACTTTGGAGATGGAGATCAAAGGCGCGCAAGATGATCATGGCCATATCATGTCACATATTTTGATTGCATGTGATGTTTATCCTTTATGCATCTTATTTTTCTTAATTCGTCGGTAGCATTATAAGATGATCACTCACTAAATTTCAAGTTATAAGTGTTCTCCTTGAGTATGCACCGTTGCGATAGTTCGTTGTGTCGAGACACCACGTGATGATCGGGTGTGATAAGCTCTACGTTCACATACAATGGGTGCAAACCAGTTTTGCACACGCAGAATACTCAGGTTAAACTTGACGAGCCTAGCATATGCAGATATGGCCTCGGAACACTGAGACCGAAAGGTCGAACTTGAATCATATAGTAGATATGATCAACATAGAGATGTTCACCATTGAAAACTACTCCATCTCACGTGATGATCGGACATGGTTTAGTTGATACGGATCACGTGATCACTTAGATGATTAAAGGGATGTCTATCTAAGTGGGAGTTCTTAAGTATGATTAATTGAACTTTAATTTATCATGGACTTAGTCCTGATAGTACTTGCATGTCTATGTTGTAGATCAATAGCTTACGATGTAGCTTCCCATTTAATTTTGATATGTTCCTAGAGAAAAATAAGTTGAAAAATGATAGTAGCAATGATGCGGACTGGGTCCATGATCTGAGGTACTTAAGCAATGATGCGGACTGGGTTCATTTTCAGTTTCATGGGGTACTTAAGCAATGGTTGCACCCCGCCACATCACATACCAGGTGAGATTAACGGGGACAATGGTAGTTGAGTTCCGACGAGAGTTAAACAAATAGTTCACTAACATTGATAATGATTGGGTAATTCCATTCTGTAAGTTGCTCTGCCGTTGAAAGCTATGATGTGGAATCTCATTATGCTTTTCTTCATTTGAACTCTTTGACAGATGCTCAGATTATAAGAAAGAGAATTTTATAAGTCAGGCATTGATTGCTCACCTTTGAAGGTTACAGATTCAAGTGCTAGGCTTTAAGAATGAAGCAAATCCCAATCTAGAAACATGTTAGTCTATCTTGATGTGATTGTACTTCTTGAACCATTTGTACACCTGTATTTTTCACCATGGCAATTGAATGTGCAGGTGTCGTGCACCATATATTTGTCACCAAAAACGAATGTGCTGGCGACAGCCATTTGATTAGTGTTATATCCAACTAAGGTATCGTTCCACCAAATGACCACATCTGAATTTGTTTAACTACAATCCGATGCAATAGAGTTCTGTATTGTTCTCATAGTCCATCCATTATATTTTTGGCTTTCAAGGCTAGCTGACTGCAGTTTGATTATCGATTCACCTATGGCAGCACAGACAGGTAAAAATGTTTTTTCTTGTTTTACAGTTTTAGGTCAAAGTTCTCTTTTACCTTAACTTTTCAATTGTACTCTGCTTTGTAGGTTCTCATCATACCGATTTAGTGACTTACTACAGTTTGATTCCCAATTCATATTTTATTCTTTTATATTATGCAGCTTCCTCTGTGTACTGTTGGGATAAATTCCATGAACTTTGTATCTTGTTTAAATGGCTAGGATTTGAGATTGTTTGAATCCATTATGACACAATGTTCTGACCATCAACTAGGGTGCTCAATGCGCAATAGATAGCTTTTGGTTGTCACCATTAGGACAGAAAAGTACTAGATTTTGAGGTTTTTAATAGCTCAAATATGCCAACTGCAGAGCAACATGGCAGTTACAATGGTTCCATGTCCTAATTAGTTATTTTATTTCATTTTGCAGGCGTATTATCTTGGAGGTTGCTTCTTATTTTTACTATAGATCAAGTTTCTTTGTTTCCTTTCTATCTACCTCTGCTGCATTTGTTTTATATATCCTATATGCTTTAAATATCCTATACGCTGTCATGATCCTTGCTTCAGTGATCATGTTGATTTTCCAGATTTGGTCGGGTGTTGTGTTTTTTTGGCCCTTGTGCGCTTTGATCGATGTGCTCTGGCTCTGTGACTGTGATGATGCACAGGCAATGGCAGCATGGGTGGAACGAGAGGAAGGATGGGAATCAGCTACTTGCATTCGCACGGAGGAGGCAATGTCGACGCGATGGCACAGCAGAGGAGGCTGGGCTTGTTGTGGAGCTTCTTGAGGCAGCAGGACGTCGGCGAGAGCATCGCTGCCGGCAACGGCTCGAGTGACCTCTTGAGGATCTTCTCCATGAGCACCCGTGACGACACCAACTCCAACATCATCTTCTCAGCGCCCGACAGCAAGAAGGCCGAGGTGCTCGGCGACAGCGATGTCGACATGGTCACCAGCTTCAGCAACATCGACTCCCGGGTAGGACAAACATCACATATATACACTTCACATCCATCCAGACTCTCCCGCCTGCCAATTGTTTAATGCTACACTTCTACTAAGACCTTGGTCCAGATTCAGTTAGCCCTCTCAAGCTGGACATGCCCAGCATGGACGACTACCAGCAGCTGCAGCAGGACTCCGCCGACTGTAGAGTCCACGCCAAGCGTGGCTGCACCACTGACCCGCAGAGCATCGCTTGGGAGGGTTAGTTAGTTTCCTGCAACATTTTGGTATTCGTCTTGGTGTCGGATGTTTATACTGAACATTTTTTCTTGCTTATGCTATTTAGGAAAGAAGAACAAGGACCAATAAGAGGCTAAGGAGGCTGCAAGACCTCATTCCCTACATAGACAAGGTCACAAGGTAACTAAATCAGCTGAATTGATGCACACTGTCAATTATGTTACGACATAGAGATGCAATTTTCACTAGGAATTACAGAAAATTGTACTCGCTAAAGTACTAAATCTGACGACTACATGCTGCATATTTAGCAATAAAACTGAATACTAAAGTACTAAATTTGGTGTTCCTCACCCGAGTCGGAAGTGTTGCCCATGAAAATCGGTAGTTATCAATGACTCGGACCTTAGTTACTTCAGATTTCAGAATTGCAAAAGTGGCAACTCAAAAAAACTTAAATGTTGGCTATACCTTCTGTCGTTATCATGATACTGCAATACTTTGTAGTTGATTCTCTTCGAATCCTTCTCTAACAAGGTTATGGTAGTAATTTGGACAAAAGTTGCTATGATTTTTTGATTCTCAGTTTATTCTACCATGGATTCCCTCTTGTATGTGCATATTTCAGAACTGAATATACACGTAGGAGAAACTTGAGAGCCAATATTAGTGCTGAAGGATTACTCTGATTGCTGATCTATGTTGTCGCGGCAACACAGGCCAATACACATTCAGGAAATATGTGACCAGCTTCCCCAAGGTCCCGCATCGTCTACTCAGGTTAATTCTCGGTCTACAACCTCCAAAACCTGCAGTTCTATTTTCAAAAATGCTTAAGCCCATTGCTCTAAGCGTCAACCTTTCGCTTCGCTTATGCTTCATGCTTTCCTGAACATTGATTTCTATCAAACTTGTTTTTTAAGTTTTCATGCTGATTACTGATTGTGGGAGCTGAATTGTGCTCCGGTGGAGGTGTTAGAGTGTAGCATTTTTGTAAGCATAATCTATATCCATTCCTATTGGGAGCATACCCATGTAGGTTTTTGTAAGAATCTTGTAGGAGCATGCTACTAGGACTTATGCAGATTGGCTATTTTAATAGCCTTGTTTTGTGATAAAAAGAGAATTTAGGGCAATGGTAATACTGTACAGATTGGTGATGTAATTATGTCATGCTCTACTGCTCTCTTTTTACATTGTGTTTTCCTTCGTTGCAGTAAGCCAAGGTGGAGGTTGGGAAACAAAGAACTTGCCCGACTGTGGAAATGGGCAGAACTAAACCCTGTATGTTTTAGCTAGAACTTCCCACTATTGTCCTATTTGAAGGAGCAGCAATGCATTAAGCGCAAAAAATACGTCAGTTGGGCCTTTTTTTTGTCTTACTGTCCAATTTTACTTCTATATACAAATGTTAAAAGAGTCTGAGTGGGGACACTCTATTTGGAAAGGGATTTTGTACAGTTTTTCTGCAAGTTACTACCTCATTAGTGGACTGGCCTGCATAGTATTCATAAAAATTAATCATCCAATTCCCTGTATGTGTCCTTGGTCACATTTCTTGTTTGTTCAATTTTTGGAAACCCACATCTTATTTGAATTGAAACTGCTGAGTGCTTTGACTGATCCTGACCGAGTCCACACACCATCACTTACAGAATACTGGAAGCCACTTGCAGAAGATGTAAACCCTTTACCTTTTCTTTCATAGTTACTCCCTCCGTCCCAAAATAAGTGACTCAACTTTGTACTAGCTTTAGTACAAAGTTGAATCACTTATTTGGGACGGAGGGAGTACTTTGCACCAATGGTTCTAATACTGGGTTTTCAAGATAAACTTGCAGATGGACACATCTGCCAGAGAGACGGCGGCCATGAGAGCCGGAAGATCACAAGAGATTGACCTTTTTGGTGGTCTAATACTTCCTATATGGGCACATAGAAAAGCCACTACGTAAGTAGTTCAGTATTTTCTTTAAAAACTGCTTTCTCTTACTACACAACCAGGCTCAATTCATACGTATGTAAATTTTACATCATACTTCTTCCCTTCCCAAAACAAGGGTATTATTTCTCTCCTTCCTAAATCAGTGTTTCGGACCTTTTTTGAGTTGAGAATCTCACCTGCAGCACATCAATTGTCTGTAAATAAATGTAACGTGAATCACTCTCCAAAATCCTTGAAACTTGAGCTTAGACGAATATGAAGGTCTTTGTGTTGGCATACACTCCTTTATTCCAAATGGTGCTGATATAAAAACACCATCAGGGATTCCATGTGTACCATGTATGTCCATAAAAACAGCGTTGATATATCAGCATACTAACGTGTTGATCTAAAAACGTTTTTTTCTAAGTGACGTTTCGAGTCGGTAAATTAGTGGGGTGTTCAGGCATTTTTGTTCACGCATTTTCTAAGTGGCCTTTCTTAAGGGTGTTCAGGCATTTTTGTCCTTCTGTAAATTAGTGGCATTAAATTAGTGGTCTTCTATTCGTGTTGCGAACCCCAATATGGCATCTCACCATTCCCCACGATCCACATGTTAACTGTGGATTTATTTAATGATAATAGGATATCAATTGCCTTTTCTTCAGGATAAGCCGACACCTAATAAGGATCAGGAGAACAACAGATATGCTAAGAGACAACCTTTTGGGGTTAAGGATATAAACAACAACAGGGCTTATGAGGCCGAAGAGAGCTTGAGTGGCGTCTTTTGCTTCTTGAAGACCTGCATATTCCTGGTGGAGTAGAGAAAAATAATTTGGAGGCTTTAAAGCTACTGCACTTCATGTAGTTAGGATCAATTCTTTGTTTTAGTTTGAAATATTCCACATTTCCTCCTATTTGATTGATTCATCTGATGGACATTTTGTCAGGCAAATAAACAAAAGGCATATGTATTATTACGAGTGAAGCCATCCATACTCCCATGTGGAATTCAAGAAATAGAGAAATGTTATTGTTCTTCTACTAATTGTTTGCTTGGCCAAATGTACTGTAAATGATTTATTATTGTTCAAGGTATAGAGAAATGTTATTGTTCTTCATTGTAGTGGATGATATCTATCCCAATTATTGAGGTGATGGAAGTACTACTGAGGAGTTTTGTCTTTGACTGAATGAAGCTGTCAAGGAAGAAGGAATAGGTGTTGAGGAAGAAGGGATAAATAAATCACTTGATTCATGGCCCGAACTAGCTGCCATACGATTGCTTGGAAATATACACGTGTCTAAGAGACACATGAATACTTTTTTTTCGAACACACAAAAACAAAGTTGATTGAAACACTACTCTTTTGAAATGTGTTTTTAATACATATTTCATAATAGGCGTATCTACACCTAGGAGCACCAAAACTCTCTCTCCTTAACTGGTTTTATACATGGTGTTTAGTATACATATATTCTTAGGTTTCTCATCTTTTTCCCTCTTTTTTTGCAGGAAAAATATGCATGGCCAGGTTTCTCATCATGATAACCATGTTTCCAAACTTGCTAAAAAAACACAACCATGCCAACTTTACTCTCTCATCATAGTGCCCATATTTTTAGACTAAACCTATTCATATTATGCAAAGTTTCCCTTTTCCCAGACTATTATTTAACAACATAATAAACATGTTTAAAAATAGCATGATTTAGTTGAAGGTTCTTGCAGCATGAAACTATTTTCATCGACAACATGTCTTCAGCAGGTCTCTGCGCCATTTGGCGCAACGGGTCAACTAGTTCATAATATTGATGCCAAAAGATGCAAAGTTGATAATGATAGTGCAACTTATATGTGGCACTACCATTTAGGTCATATTGCTGTAAAGCGCATGAAGAAACTCCATGCTAATGGACTTTTGGAATCACTTGATTATGAATCACTTGATGCTTGCGAACCATGCCTCATGGGCAAGATGACTAAGACTCCGTTCTCCGGAACAATGGAGCGAGCAACTTACTTATTGGAAATAATACATACTGATGTATGCGATCCGATAAGTGTTGAGGCTCGCGACGGGTATCGTTATTTTCTGACCTTCACAAATGATTTGAGCAGATATGGGTATATGTACTTAATGAAACATAAGTCTGAAACATTTGAAAAGTTCAAAGAATTTCAGAGTGAAGTGGAAAATCATCGTAACAAGAAAATAAAGTTTCTACGATCTGATCGCAGAGGCGAATATTTGAGTTACGAGTTTGGTCTTCATTTGAAACAATGTGGAATAGTTTTGCAACTCACGCCACCTAGAACGCCACAGCATAATGGTGTGTCTGAATGTTGTAATCGTACTTTATTGGATATGGTGCGATCTATGATGTCTCTTACCGATTTACCACTATCGTTTTGGGGTTATGCATTAGAGACAGCTGCATTCACGTTAAATAGGGCGCCATCTAAATCCGTTGAGATGACACCATATGAACTATGGTTTGGCAAGAAACCAAAGCTGTCGCTTCTTAAAGTTTGGGCTTGCGATGCTTATGTGAAAAAGTTTCAAACTGATAAGCTCAAACCCGAACCGGAGTAGTGCATCTTCATAGGATACCCAAAAAAGAAACTGTTGAGTACACCTTCTATCACAGATCCGAAGACAAGATATTTTGTTACTAAGAATGGATCCTTTCTAGAGAAGGAGTTTCACTCGAAAGAAGTGAGAGGGAGAAAAGTAGAACTTGATGAGGTAATTGTACGTTCTCCCGAATTGGAAAGTTGTTCATCACAGAAATGAGTTCTAGTCATGCCTACACCAATTAGTGAGGAAGTTAATGATGATGATCATGAAACTTCAGATCAATTTACTACCGAACCTCGTAGGTCAACCAGAGTACGTTCCGCACCAGAGTGGTACGGTAATCCGGTTCTGGAAGTCATGTTACTAGACCATGATGAACCTACGAACTATGAGGAAGCGATGATGAGCCCAGATTCCGCAAAATGGTTTAAGGCCATGAAATCTGAGATAGAATCCATATATGAGAACAAAGTGTGGACTGTGGTGGACTTGGCCGTTGATAGGCAAGCCATTGAGAATAAATGAATCTTCAAGAGGAAGACGGACGCTGATAGTAGTGTTACTATCTACAAAGATAGAATTGTCGGAAAAAAATTGACAAGTTCAAGGTGTTGACTACGATGAGATTTTCTCACTCGCAGCGATGCTTAAGTTTGTCCGAATCATGTTAGCAATTGCCACATTTTATGAAATCTAGCAAATGGATGTCAAAACTGCATTCCTTAATGGATTTCCTAAAGAAGAGTTGTGTATGATACAACAAGAAGGTTTTGTCAATCCTAAAGGTGCTAACAAAGTGTGCAAGCTCCAGCAATCCATCTATGGACTGGTGCAAGCATCTCGGAGTTGGAATATATGCTTTAATGAGTTGATCAAAGCATATATAGTTTTATACAGACTTGTGGTGAAGCCTATATTTACAAGAAAGTGAGTGGGAGCACTACAACATTTCTGATAAGTATATGTGAATGACATATTGTTGATCGGAAATAATGTAGAATTTTCTGAAAAGCATAAAGGAGTTTTTCAAAGAATGGCCTCGGTGAAGCTACTTACATATTGAGCATCAAGATCTATAGATAGATCAAGACGCTTGATATATATTTTCAATGAGTACATACCTTGACAAGATTTTGAAGTAGTTCAAAATGGAACAGTCAAAGAAGGAGTTCTTGCCTGTGTTGCAAGGTGTAAAGTTGAGTAAAGACTCAAAACCCGACCAAGGTAGAAAATAGAAAGAGAATGAAAAGTAATTCCCTATGCCTCAGTCATAGGTTCTACAAAGTATGCTATGTTGTGTGCCAGACATATTGTGTACCTCACCATAAGTTTGGCAAGAGGGTACAATAGTGATCCAGGAGTGGATCACTGGACAGCGGTCAAAAATATCCTTAGTGGAATAAGGAAATGTTTCTCGGTTATGGAGGTGACAAAGAGTTCGTCGTAAAGAGTTATGTTGATGCAAGCTTTGACACCGATCTTGATGACTCTAAGTCTCAATCTAGATACATATTGAAAGTGGGAGCAATTAGCTAGAGTAGCTCCATGCAAAGCATTGTAGACATAGAAAATTTGCAAAATACATATGGCTCAGAATGTGGCAGAGGGGTTGACTAAATTTCTCTCACAAGCAAAACATGATCACTCTTTGGGTGTTAATCACATAGCGATGTGAACTAGATTATTGACTCTAGTAAACCCTTTGGGTGTTAGTCACATGGAGATGTGAAGTAATCACATAAAGATGTGAACTATTGGTGTTAAATCACATGACGATGTGAACTAGATTATTGACTCTAGTGCAAGTGGGAGACTGAAGGAAATATGCCCTAGAGGCAATAATAAAGTTGTTACTTATATTTCCTTATATCATGATAAATGTTTATTATTCATGCTAGAATTGTATTAAACAAAAACTTAGTACATGTGTGAATATATAGACAAACAGAGTGTCCCTAGTATGCCTATACTTGACTAGCCATGGACATGCGTTGTCATTTGATGAATGGGATCACATCATTAGAGAATGATGTGATGGACAAGACCCATCCATTAGCTTAGCATAATGATCGTTTAGTTTTATTGCTACTGCTTTCTTCATAACTTATACATGTTCCTCTGACTATGAGATTATATAACTCCCAAATACCGGAGTAACATCTTGTGTTCTATCAAATGTCACAACATAACTGGATGATTATAAATATTCTCTACAGGTGTCTCCAATGGTGTTTGTTGAGTTGGCATAGATCGAGATTAGGATTTGTCACTCCGTCTATCGAAGAGGTATCTCTGGGCCCTCTTGGTAATGTACATCACTATGAGCCTTGCAAGCAATGTGACTAATGAGTTAGTTGCAAGATGATGCATTATGGAACGAGTAAAGAGACTTGCCGGTAACGAGATTGAACTAGGTATGATGATACCGACGATCGAATCTCGGGCAAGTAACATACCGATGACAAAGGGAACAACGTATATTGTTATGCGGTTTGACCGATAAAGATCTTCGTAGAATATGTACGAGCCAATATGAGAATCCAGGTTCCGCTATTAGTTATTGACCGGAGATGTGTCTCGGTCATGTCTACATAGTTCTCGAACCCGTAGGGTCCACACGCTTAACGTTCGATGATGATTTGTATTATGAGTTATGTGATTTGATGTACCGAAGGTTGTTCGGAGTCCCGGATGAGATCACCGACATGACGAGGAGTCTCGAAATGGTTGAGACATAAAGATTGATATATTGGAAGGCTATATTCGAACATCGGAAAGGTTCCGAGTGATTCGGGTATTTTTCAGAGTACCGGAGAGTTACGGGAATTCGCTGGGGAAGCAATGGGCCTTAATAGGCCATATGGGAAAGGAGAGAAGGGCCTCAAGGGGTGGTTGTGCCCCCCCCCCATGGGCTGGTCTGAATTGGACTAGGGAGGGGGCAGCGCCCCCCTCTTTCCTTCTCTCCCTCATCCCCTTCCTTCTTCTCCTACTCCAACTAGGGAAGGGAGGAAACCTACTCCTACTAGGAGTAGGAATCCCCCTTGGGGCGTGCCATAGAGAGGGCCGGCCCTCCCCTCCTCCACTCCTTTATATACGGGGGAGGGGGCACCCCATAGAGACACAAGTTGATCATTGATCTCTTAGCCATGCGTGGTGCCCCCCTGCACCATAATCCACCTCGGTCATATCGTTGCAGTGCTTAGGCGAAGTCCTGCGTCGGTAGCTTCATCATCACCGTCATCACGCCATCGTGCTGACAAAGCTCTCCTTAGACACTCAACTGGATCAAGAGTTCGTGGGACGTCACCGAGCTGAACGTGTGCAGATCGCGGAGGTGTCGTACTTTCGGTATTAGGATCGGTCGGATCGTGAAGACGTACGACTACATCAACCGCGTTTTCATAACGCTTCTGCTTCCGGTCTACAAGGGTACGTGGACAACACTCTTCCCTCTCGTTACTATGCATCACCATGATAGATCTTGCGTGTGTGTAGGAAAATTTTGAAATTACTGCGTTCCCCAATAGTATGATAGGGTGGTATCCTCCTTTGAACGATTCGAGTGGCTTGACTTGGCACATGTTCACACATGTAGTTGAAACAAAATCAACATAGCCTCCACGATATTTATGTTCATGGTGATTTATATCCTACGCATGCTTGCATTCACTGTTGATTAATTTTAATGCATGTTCCTGACTGTTGTCGCTCCCTAGCTGGTTGCTTCCCAGTCTCTTTCTAGCCTTCACTTGTACTAAGCGGGAATACTGCTTGTGCATACAACTCCATAAACCCCAAAAGTTATTCCATATGAGTCCACCATACCTTCCTATATGCGGTATCTATCTGCCGTTCCAAGTAAATTTGTATGTGCCAAAATCTAAACCTTCAAATGAAATTCTGTTTTGTATGCTCTAATAGCTCATGTATCAACTAGGGTTGTCTGTATCTTCCATGCTAGGTGGGTTATTCTCAAGAGGAGTGGACTCCGCTCCTAACTCACGAGAAAATGGCTGGTCACCGGGATGCCAAGTCCCATGCTCAAATCAAATCGAAATAATTGCAAACAAAACTCCCCCAGGATTGTTGTTAGTTGGAGGCACCCGTTGTTTCGGGAAAGCCATGGATTGATGCTTGTTGGTGGTGGGGGAGTATAAACTTTACCATTCTGCTTGGGAACCGCCTATAATGTGTGTAGCATGGAAGATATCAAGATCTCTCGGTTGTTATGTTGACAATGAAAGTATACCGCTCAAAATATTATTCATCTCTATTTCAAAATCGAGCTCTGGCACCTCTACAAATCCCTGCTTCCCTCTACGAAGGGCCTATCTATTTACTTTTATGTTGAGTCATCATCCTCTTATTAAAAAGCACCAGTTGGAGAGCACCGCTGTCATTTGCATGCATTACTATTAGTTTACATTGAGTATGACTATGACTGGATCTCTTTTACCATGAATTACAATTTCCAGTCAGCCCTTGATCTTCAGAGGTGCTCTGCATTTATGTTTTGCGGTCTCAGAAAGGGCTAGCGATATACCATCTTGTTATATCATATTATGATTGTTTTGAGAAAGTGTTATCATCCGAGATTTACTATTATTGCTCGCTACTTGATTATGTCATTGATATGAGTAAACATGAGACCTAAATGTTATTGTGAATATGGTTAGTTCATAATCTTTGCTGAAAACTTGAATGCTGGCTTTACGTATTTACAACAACAAGAGCAAATGGAGTTTGTAAAAGTTTTTCTTTATCACTTTCATTTTATCAACTGAATTGCTTGAGGACAAGCAAAGGTTTAAGCTTGGGGGAGTTGATACGTCTCCATCGTATCTACTTTTCCAAACACTTTTGCCCTTGTTTTGGACTCTAACTTGCATAATTTGAATGGAACTAACCCGGACTAACGTTGTTTTTAGCAGAATTGCCATGGTGTTATTTTTGTGCAGAAATAAAAGTTCTCTAAGTGACCTGAAAATCAACCGAGAATATTTTCAGAATATATAAAAATATTGGCGAAAGAATCAAGGCCAGGGGGCCCACACCCTGTCCACGAGGGTAGGGGCACGCCTACCCCCTTGGGCGCGCCCCCTGCCTCGTGGGCCCCCTGGTCCTCCACCGACCTCAACTCCAACTCTATATATTCACGTTCGGGGAGAAAAAATCAGAGAGAATGATTCATCGCGTTTTACGATACGGAGTGATGTCTACTACATAACCTTCTTCTTGTAGACGTTGTTGGGCCTCCAAGTGCAGAGGTTTGTAGGACAGTAGCAAATTTCCCTCAAGTGGGTGATCTAAGGTTTATCAATCCGTAGGAGGCATAGGATGAAGATGGTTTCTCTCAAGCAACCCTGCAACCAAATAACAAAGAGTCTCTTGTGTCCCCAACACACCCAATACAATGGTAAATTGTATAGGTGCACTAGTTCGGCGAAGAGATGGTGAAACAAGTGGTATATGGATGGTAGATAAAGGTATTTGTAATCTGAAATTATAAAAACGGCAAGGTGGAAAGTGATAAAAGTGAGCGTAAACGGTATTGCAATGCTAGGAAACAAGGCCTAGGGTTCATACTTTCACTAGTGCAAGTCCTCTCAACAATGATAACATAATTGGATCACATAACTATCCCTCAACATGCAACAAAGAGTCACTCCAAAGTCACTAATAGTGAAGAACGAACAAAGAGATTATGGTAGGGTACGAAACCACCTCAAAGTTATTCTTTCCAATCAATCCATTGGGCTATTCCTATAAGTGTCACAAACAGCCCTAGAGTTCGTACTAGAATAACACCTTAAGACACAATCAACCAAAACCCTAATGTCACCTAGATACTCCAATTTCACCTCAAGTATCCGTGGGTATGATTATACGATATGCGTCACACAATCTCAGTTTCATCTATTCAACCAACACAAAGGACCTCAAAGAGTGCCCCAAAGTTTCTACCGGAGAATCACGACGAAAACGTGTGCCAACCCCTATGCATAGGTTCATGGGCGGAACCCGCAAGTTGATCACCAAAACATACATCAAGTGAATCACGTGATGTCCCGTTGTCACCACAGATATCCACGGCAAGACATACATCAAGTGTTCTCAAATCTATAAAGACTCAATCCGATAAGATAACTCCAAAGGGGAAACTCAATTCATTACAAGAGAGAAGAGGGGGAGGAGAAACATAGGATCCAACTATAATAGCAAAGCTCGCGATACATGAAGATAGTATCACCTCAAGAACACGAGAGAGAGAGAGAGAGAGATCAAACACATAGCTACTGGTACATACCCTTAGCCCCGAGGGAGAACTACTCCCTCCTCATCGTGGAGAGCACCGGGATGATGAAGATGGCCACCGGAGAGGGATTGCCCCCTCCGGCAGGGTGCCGGAACGGGTCTAGATTGGCTTTCGGTGGCTACGGAGGCTTCTGGCGGCGGAACTCCCGATCTATTATATCCCTCGGAAGTTTTTGGGTATATGGAGATATATAGGCGAAAGAAATACGTCAGGGGGGCCACGAGGGGCCCACGAGGATGGAGGGCGCGCCCAGGGGGGTGGGCGCGCCCCCCTGCCTCGTGACCTCCTCGTAGAGCCCCCAACGTGCACTCCAAGTCTTCTGGGCTTCTTTCCTTCCAAAAATGAGTTTCGTGAAGTTTCAGGTCAATTGGACTCCATTTGATTTTCCTTTTCTTCGAAACCCTAAAACAGGGTAAAAACAGAAAGTGGCACTGGGCTCTGGGTTAATAGGTTAGTCCCAAAAATGATATAAAAGTGTAGAATAAAGCCCATAAACATCCAAAACAGTAGATAATATAGCATGGAGCAATCAAAAATTATAGATACGTTGGAGACGTATCAGCATCCCCAAGCTTAATTCCTGCTCGTCCTCGAGTAGGTAAATGATAAAAACATAATTTTTGATGCGAAGTGCTACTTGGCATAATTTCAATGTAATTCTTCTTAATTGTGGCATGAATAATTAGATCCGAAAGATTCAAGACAACAGTGCATATTGACATAAAAATGATAATACTTCAAGCATACCAACTAAGCAATTATGTCTTCTCAAAATAACATGGCCAAAGAAAGCTATCCCTACAAAATCATATAGTCTAGCTATGCTCCATCTTCACCACACAAAGTATTTAAATCATGCACAACCCCGATGACAAGCCAAGCAATTGTTTCATACTTTTGATGTTCTCAAACTTTTTCAATCTTCACACAATATATGAGCGTGAGCCATGGACATAGCACTATAGGTGGAATAGAATGGTGGTTGTGGAGAAGACAAAAAGGAGAAGATAGTCTCACATCAACTAAGCGTATCAACGGGCTATGGAGATGCCCATCAATAGATATCAATGTGAGTGAGTAGGGATTGCCATGCAACGGATGCACTAGAGCTATAAGTATATGAAAGCTCAACAAAAGAAACTAGTGGGTGTGCATCCAACTTGCTTGCTCACGAAGACCTAGGGCATTTTGAGGAAGCCCATCATTGGAATATACAAGCCAAGTTCTATAATGAAAGATTCCCACTAATATATGAAAGTGACAACATAGGAGACTCTCTATCATGAAGATCATGGTGCTACTTTGAAGCACAAGTGTGGTAAAAGGATAGTAGCATTGCCCCTTCTCTCTTTTTCTCTCATTTTTTGTTTATTTTTTATTTGGGCCTTTCTCTTTTTTATGGCCTCTTTTTTTCTCTTTTTTTATTTGGGCATCTTTGGCCTCTCTTTTTTCATCCGGAGTCTCATCCCGACTTGTGGGGGAATCATGGTCTCCATCATCCTTTCCTCACTGGGACAATGCTCTAATAATGATGATCATCACACTTTTATTTACTTACAACTCAAGAATTACAACTCGATTCTTAGAACAAAATATGACTCTATATGAATGCCTCCGGCGGTGTACCGGGATATGCAATGATGCATGAGTGACATGTATGAAAGAATTATGAATGGTGGCTTTGCCACAAATACGATGTCAACTACATGATCATGCTAAGAAATATGACAATGATGGAGTGTGTCATAATAACGAAACGGTGGAAAGTTGCATGGCAATATATCTCGGAATGGCTATGGAAATGCCATAATAGGTAGGTATGGTGGCTATTTTGAGGAAGGTATATGGTGGGTGTATGATACCGGCGAAAGGTGTGCGGTATTAGAGAGGCTAGCAATGGTGGAAGGGTGAGAGTGTGTATGATCCATGGACTCAACATTAGTCATAAAGAACTCATATACTTATTGCAAAAATCTACAAGTTATCAAAACAAAGTACTACGCGCATGCTCCTAGGGGGATAGATTGGTAGGAAAAGACCATCGCTCATCCCCGACCGCCACTCATAAGGAGGACAATCAATAAATAAATCATGCTCTGACTTCGTCACATAACGGTTCACCATACGTGCATGCTACGGGAATCACAAACTTCAACACAAGTATTTCTCAAATTCATAACCACTCAACTAGCATGACTCTAATATCACCATCTCCATATCTCAAAACAAGTATCAAGTATCAAACTTCTCATAGTATTCAGCACACTCATAAGAGAATTTTATTATTCTTGAATACCTAGCATATTAGGATTTTAAGCAAATTACCAGGCTATTTAAGACTCTCAAAATAATCTAAGTGAAGCATGAGAGTTCATCTATTTCTTCAAAATAAAACTACCACCATGCTCTAAAAGATATAAGTGAAGCACTAGAGCAAATGACAAACTACTCTGAAAGATTTAAGTGAAGATCAATGAGTAGCTGAATAATTATGCAACTATGTGAAGATTCTCTAACATTTAATAATTTCAGATCTTGATATTCTATTCAAACAGCAAGCAAAGAAAAATAAAATGACATTCTAAGAATGGCAAACATCATGTGAAGAAGCAAAAACTTAGGATCAACCGATACTAACCGATAGTTGTTGAAGAAGAAAGGTGGGATGCCAACCGGGGCATCCCCAAGCTTAGATGCTTGAGACTTTGAAATATTATCTTGGGGTGCCTTGGGCATCCCCAAGCTTGATCTTTTGTATCTCCTTAATTCCTCTCATATCACGGTCTCCCTAAATCTCAAAAGTTTCATCCACACAAAACTCAACAAGGACTCGTGAGATAAGTTAGTATAAACCATTGCCAAAACCTTATCATACTCTACTGTAGCAAAATCACTAAAATTATTGTTCAACATTGCATACTAAATGCCTCTGCATATTTAATAGTCCTATCCTCAAATAGAATCATTAAAGAAGCAAACATATGCAAACAATGCAAACATAACATCAATCTGCCTAAACAGGATAGTCTGTAAAGAATGCAGCAACATCCATACTTACCTAGCTCAAAAAATTATGAAAGAAAATTCCCACTGTAGTAAATTTATCAGAGCTTAATATTCAAAAGGTTTCAACATTTTATCACATTCTGACTTTTCTAGGGAATTATTGAAACAGCGGTAAACTTTCTGTTTTCAAACAGCAACATGTGCACTTCTAAAATAGGCATAGTAAAGGCTATCAATGCCACTTTTATTGAAATAAAAGATGAAAAACATTTTTCTAAATAACAGCAAGCAAATCCTAACAAAATAAATTGACGCTCCAAGCAAAACACATATCATGTGGTGAATAAAAATATAGCTCCAAGTAAAGTTACCGATGGACGAAGACAAAAGAGGGGATGCCTTCCGGGGCATCCCAAGGCTTAGGCTCTTGATTGTCCTTGAATATTACCTTTTGGTGCCTTGGTCATCCCCAAGTTTAGGCTCTTTCCACTCCTTATTCCGTAGTCCATCGAATCCTTACCCAAAACTTGAAAACTTCACAACACAAAACTTAACAGAAAACTCGTAAGCTCTGTTAGCGAAAGAAAACAAAACACCACTTCAAGGTACTGTAATGAACTCATTATTTATTTATATTGGTGTTAAACCTACTGTAATCCAACTTCTCTATGTTTTATAAACTATTTTACTAGCCATAGATTCATCAAAATAAGCAAACAACACAATGAAAACAGAATCTGTCAAAAACAGAACAGTCTGTAGTAATCTGAATCAAACGTATACTTCTGGAACTCATAAAATTCTCAAATAAATTTCTGGACCTGAGGAATATATCTATTAATCATCTTCAAAAAGAATTAACTAAATATCACTCTCCAAATAAAAATAGCAGCAGTTCTCGTGAGCGCTAAAGTTTGTGTTTTTTGACAGCATGATCAACAAAACTTTCCCCAAGTCTTCCCAAAGGTTCTACTCGGCACAAACACTAATTAAAAGCATAAAACCACATCTAAACAGAGGCTAGATGAATTATTTATTACTAAATAGGAGCAAAAAGCAAGGAACAAAAATAAAGTTGGGTTGCCTCCCAACAAGCGCTATAGTTTAACGCCCCTAGCTAGGCATGATGATTTCAATGATGCTCACATAAAAGATAAGAATTGTAACATAAAGAGAGCATCATGAAGAATATGACTACCACATTTAAGTCTAACCCACTTCCTATGCATAGGGATTTTGTGATCAAAAAACTTGTGGGAACAAGAACCAACTTGCATAGGTAGGTAAAACAAGCATAACTTCAAAATTTTAAGCACATAGAGAGGAAACTTGAAATTATTGCAATTCCTACAATCATATATTCCTCCCTCATAATAATTTCAGTGGCATCATGAATGAATTCAACAATATAACCAGCACCTAAAGCATTCTTTTCATGGTCTACAAGCATAGAAAATTTACTACTCTCCACACAAGCAAAATTCTTCTCATGAATAATAGTGGGAGCAAACTCAACAAAATAACTATCATGTGATTGAAAATTAAGATCAAGATGAAAAGTTTCATGGTTATCATTATTATTTAAAGCATACGTGTCATCACAATAATTATCATAGATAGGAGGCATGATTTCATCATAATAAATTTGCTCATCAAAACTTGGGGGACAAAAAATAGCATCTTCATCAAACATAGCTTCCCCAAGCTTGTGGCTTTGCATATCATTAGCATCACGGATATTCAAGGAATTCATACTAACAACATTGCAATCATGCTCATCATTCAAATATTTAGTGCCAAACATTTTATAGATTTCTTCTTCTAGCACTTGAGCACAATTATCCTTTCCATCATACTCACGAAAGATATTAAAAAGGTGAACCGTATGAGACAAACTCAATTCCATTTTTTTATAGTTTTCTTTTATAAACTAAACTAGTGATAAAACAAGAAACTAAAAGACTCGATTGCAAGATCTAAAGATATACCTTCAAGCGCTAACCTCCCCGGCAACGGTGCCAGAAAAGAGCTTGATGTCTACTACACAACCTTCTTCTTGTAGACGTTGTTGGGCCTCCAAGTGCAGAGGTTTGTAGGACAGTAGCAAATTTCCCTCAAGTGGATGACCTAAGGTTTATCAATTCGTAGGAGGCGTAGGATGAAGATGGTCTCTCTCATGCAACCCTGCAACCAAATAACAAAGAGTCTCTTGTGTCCCCAACACACCCAATACAATGGTAAATTGTATAGGTGCACTAGTTCGGCGAAGAGATGGTGAAACAAGTGGTATATGGATGGTAGATAAAGGTATTTGTAATCTGAAATTATAAAAACAGCAAGGTGGAAAGTGATAAAAGTGAGCGTAAACGGTATTGCAATGCTAGGAAACAAGGCCTAGGGTTCATACTTTCACTAGTGCAAGTCCTCTCAACAATGATAACATAATTGGATCACATAACTATCCCTCAACATGCAACAAAGAGTCACTCCAAAGTCACTAATAGTGGAGAACGAACGAAGAGATTATGATAGGGTACGAAATCACCTCAAAGTTATTCTTTCCAATCAATCCGTTGGGCTATTCCTATAAGTGTCACAAACAGCCCTAGAGTTTGTACTAGAATAACACCTTAAGACACAAATCAACAAAAACCCTAATGTCATCTAGATACTCCAATGTAACCTCAAGTATCCATGGGTATGATTATACGATATGTGTCACACAATCTCAGTTTCATCTATTCAACCAACACAAAGGACCTCAAAGAGTGCCCCAAAGTTTCTACCGGAGAATCACGACGAAAATGTGTGCCAACCCCTATGCATAGGTTCATGGGCGGAACCCGCAAGTTGATCACCAAAACATACATCAAGTGAATCACGTGATATCCCATTGTCACCACAGATATCCATGGCAAGACATACATCAAGTGTTCTCAAATCTATAAAGACTCAATCCGATAAGATAACTCCAAAGGGGAAACTCAATTCATTACAAGAGAGAAGAGGGGGAGGAGAAACATAGGATCCAACTATAATAGCAAAGCTCGCGATACATCAAGATCGTATCACCTCAAGAACACAAGAGAGATAGAGAGATCAAACACATAGCTACAGGTACATACCCTCAGCCCCGAGGGAGAACTACTCCCTCCTTGTCATGGAGAGCACCCGGATGATGAAGATGGCCACCGGAGAGGGATTGCCCCCTCCGGCAGGGTGTCGGAACGAGTCTAGATTGGCTTTCGGTGGCTACGGAGGCTTCTAGCGGCGGAACTCCCGATCTATTATATCCCTCGGAAGTTTTTGGGTATATGGAGATATATAGGCGGAAGAAATACGTCAGGGGGGCCACGAGGGGCCCACGAGGGTGGAGAGCGCGCCCAGGGGGGTGGGCGTGCCCCTTGCCTCGTGACCTCCTCGTAGAGCCCCCGACATGCACTCCAAGTCTTCTGGGCTTCTTTCCTTCCAAAAATGAGTTTCATGAAGTTTCAGGTCAATTGGATTCCATTTGATTTTCCTTTTCTTCGAAACCGTAAAACAGGGTAAAAACATAAACTGGCACTAGGCTCTGGGTTAATAGGTTAGTCCCAAAAATGATATAAAAGTGTATAATAAAGCCCATAAACATCCAAACAGTAGATAATATAGCATGGAGCAATAAAAAATTATAGATATGTTGGAGACGTATCACGGAGCCGCCGCCAAGCCCTAATCTCTCTTGGGAGGGCTGATCTAGAGTTCGTTCGGGGCCTCGGAGGTGGGAATCCATCGCCATCGTCATCATCAACCTTCCTCCATCACCAATTTCATGATGCTCACCGCCGTGCGTGAGTAATTCCACCGTAGGCTTGCTGGACGGTGATGAGTTGGATGAGATTTATCATGTAATCGAGTTAGTTTTGTTAGGGTTTGATCCCTAGTATCCATTATGTTCTAAGATTGATGTTGCTATGACTTTGCTATGCTTAATGCTTGTCACTAGGGCCCGAGTGTCATGATTTCAGATCTGAACCTATTATGTTTTCATGAATATATGTGAGTTCTTAATCCTATCTTGCAAGTCTACAGTCACCTATTATGTGTTATAATCCGTTAACCCCGAAGTGACAATAATCGGGATACTTACCGGTGATGATCGTAGTTTGAGGAGTTCATGTATTCACTAAGTGTTAATGCTTTGTTCTGGTACTCTATTAAAAGGAGGCCTTAATATCCCTTAGTTTCCAATAGGACCCCGCCGCCACGGGAGGGTAGGAAAAAAGATGTCATGCAAGTTCTTTTCCATAAGCACGTATGACTATATTCGAAATACATGCCTACATTACATTGATGAACTGGAGCTAGTTCTGTGTCACCCTATGTTATAACTATTGCATGAGGAATCGCATCCGACATAATTATCCATCACTGATCCATTGCCTACGAGCTTTTCACATATTGATCTTTGCTTATTTACTTTTCCGTTGCTATTATTACAATCACTACAAAACCCATATTGTTACTTTGGCCACCGTTACCGCTATTATCATATTACTTTGCTACTAAATACTTTGCTGCAAATATTAAGTTTTCCAGGTGTGGTTGAATTGACAACTTAGCTGCTAATACTTGAGAATACTTTGTGGCTCCCCTTGTGTCGAATCAATAAATTTGGGTTGAATACTCTACCCTCGAAAACTGTTGCAATCCCCTATACTTGTGGGTTATCAATGTAACCTAGCAATAAGTATTTCCCTCGGTATGAGAACCAAGGTTTATTGAACCAGAAGGAGTTCTCCCAACAAATAAAGTGAATGGTGCCTACACACAAAACACAAAACAAACTTGTCCCAACATGACAAGAGGGTTGTCGATCCCCTTGTCTTGCTAGTTACAAGATTAAAGTGCAAGTGGTAGAGATAGTAGGTAGCAAAGTAAAACGGTAAGCAAAAGTAATAATTGTAACGAAGATTTTAGTAAATGAGAATAGACCCAAGGGGCCATAGGTTCGCTAGTGGCATCTCTCTCAAGCATACAAGTGTGGTGTCATGAAAAAATTACAGTTGGGCAGCGATTAAATTGCAATATTTATATTTGTGACTATAATCATTCATGGTATAATCTCATATAGGCATTACGTTTGTGATAAGTAGATCGTTAATCCAACTGCATCTACAACTAATACTCCACCCCAAGAACGCTATCCAACATGCATCTCAAAGTATTATGTCTACAAGAAATAGAGCATTGCAATAAGCATGACGACATAATGTAGACAGTAAAACATCAAGCCATATGATGAGACATCGTCGTTTTATCCTTAGTGGCAACAATACAATATGTGTCTTGTCCCTTTCTTTCACTGGGATATAGAACACCACAAGATTAGAACCCACTACAGTGCAGCACTCCCTCTGAAAATAAACCCATCAAACTTGGCCAAAGAACATAGATAGATCGGAGAACATACAAAGCTATTCAATTATACAGCAAGAAAACCTCAAAATATTCAATTAAATTCAATGAACAATCTTATCATAAAGTGAAAAATCGTCATATCCTAACAAACACATACACAAAATACATCAGATGGATCATGATCATGTTAGGCAGCTCTCGGAACATGGTATTGAAGATCAGAGAGAGAGAGAGAGAGAGAGAGAGAGAGAGAGAGAGACGTCTAGCTACTACTATGGACCCTAAGGTCCTAAGGGAACTACTCACACATGGTCATGGAGATAGAAAGGTTGATGAACAAGCCTCCGACAATGGATTCCCCCTCTGACAGAGTACTGGAACATGCCTTTAGATTGGATCTCCTCGTAAGAGAAGCTTGCGACGGCGGAAAATTCGGATAAAAATCTTGCGAAGGATTTCGGTGTTATAGGAATTATAGGCAATGGAATGGACATAGGTGGTGCAGGTGGGGCCCACATGACCTAGGGCCTGGCCGCGCTAGATGGCCATGTGGAGCCCTTGTAGCTCCACTCGTTTCCCTCAAGTGCTTTTTAGAACCTCCGTGCCCCAAAAAAATTGTATTAAATCGTCAGGTTTTTTTAACCTCTGTAGATATTGATTTTCTGTAAAATAAAAAACATGCAAAGAACAACAATTGGCACTAGGCACTATATTAATAGGTTAGCCTATAAAATAATACTAAAATACTATAAAAAGTATACATAAGTGATATTATAATAGCATAAAACAATAAAAAAAATAGAGATATGTTTGAGACGTATTAGGCCACTTTGGGTGTCCCATGGCAATCTACAAGGAAAATCGAGAAGCCCTGTCATTCAAGACAAGGACTATATCCGTGGAGGACTAATCTCCACCGACGTAATCGACTAGGACTCTTGTAATCCTAGGCCTCCAGTAACTTATGTAAGCCGAGACCAGATTAGTCGATAGATCATCTCACAACTTAGATCATCAGATCATCTAGACACACAGCGATCTTCTAGTAGATCACTTATACTTTTGTACTCCATCTCAAATCAATACAAACCAAGCAAGATGTAGGGTTAAATAAGGAGAACCCAAACCTGGATAAAAGCATGTTCCCCTATTACCATCGTGTCAAGACTACTAGCTCGGGACCACCTACCTGAGATTTTTTGGATACGACTCCGTCACTCAGGGGTGGGGTCCTCGCGACCGCTTATGTGGTCAGATGTCCCTATCTAGTTTGACAACACCGAGCACATCATCGATCAGGAAGCTCCCATTGGTGGTCTCCCCCACGGTCGCCAACATCCCGGTGAGAAAGATGTTGTTGGACGAGGTGCGAGTCTGAACCTTCTCAAACCTAGCATCCTGAAGAAGATGTAGATACCGCTCGAGCGTCTGTGCCCGACGCAACATTTTCTTGGCGTTACACCCAACCATTCCATGCCCCTCGGGCAGGCGACTCCAATAACTTCTGGATGTAGGCCATCGACTTTGTTGTGGCCGAGTTTGATCCCGTAAAACGTAATGCTTGGATGCCTACCACTTGCCAAATTCATGGTGGCCTCGCATTATGCTTATCTCACCATGGGGATTGATCACTGTTCCTGAATGTCGTGTTATGTGCCAAAAGGATGTATGCGGCAACCATCATGCTCATCAATGATGGCGTGCCCTTGTCGCCTTCCTTCAGGCAAATGCCGACATATTTACATGGCAACCATCAAATATGCCTGGGGTCACGAGGGAGGTGATCGAACACCGCTTTTTTTGTGTTCCATGTGCATGATCAATCAAGCAAAAAGGTACATCGTTAGGTGCCCAAGCAACAAAAATTTAATGAGATCAAGTAGAGCGGCTTCAGAAAGTCGACTTTATCCAAGAAGTAATCCATCCTGACTGGATCACCAATCTTGTGGTGTTCCCTAAAGCAAATGGGAAAACGCGGATGTGCATTAACTTCAGCGACCTCAACCAGGCGTGCCCCAAAGATCAGTATCCTCTTCCCCACATAGATCAGATCATTGATTCTAGTGTGAGGTGTGATGTGTTGTGCTTTTTGGATGTGTATTTAGGTTACCAACAAATTTGCATGGCAAAAAAGGATGAAGAACAAACAACGTTCATCACCCCAGTGGGGACGTTCTGCTACATTTGCATGCCGAAACCTAGTGGGGACGTTCTGCTACATTTGCATGCCTTTTCAGCATGAAGAATGCCGGCCCATTTACCAGCAAGCGATGCGCATCACGATGAATTCAATGATAGGCCACAACGTGGAGGCCTACATCGACGATCTCACTGTGAAACAACAGACAAGTCCACCCTCCTTGAAGATGTGGCAAAGACGTTTGACATCTTGCGTAGAATGCGCATGAAGCTTCTCGAAAGATCTAGGCCATTCAATTGGACACCTATGGCCGAGCAAGCACTCCAAGAAATGAAGACATATCTCACCGCACCACCAGTCTTGGTGACACCCAAAGCCCGAGGAACCTTTATCCCCAGGTTGTCAGTGTTGTCCTCGTGGCGGAACGAGAGGATGGGCTTCAGCCCTGCAAACTCATTTTAAGATTCTCTCCAAAATCAAGGTTTTAAATAGCTTTTTATGCGGCATCACAGGGAGGTTTGAGCTATAGCCATGTTAAATATCGCGATCTACCATGGAAGTTATTTACAATAGTATTTACAATGTAAGAACCAGAAAAACAAATCCTTACAAAAAAACACTAGCAAAGTAAGGAATAAAGAGAATCCATTTAACTAATTAACATATGAGTAGGTGATTTATTTTATTTCCAAGTTGAGTCATAATGAGTGTTGGTGAGAGTCGCCAGTAGGCCAAAGCTCCAAGGTAAAACAATCTCCCAAGAAAGATTAGGTGTTGTTTTCTAATGTTATTTAGTTACACATATGTGATCATTTTGGATTAAATTTACATGTATAAATGATTGCATGCTACGTATTTTCTGTCGTTGTACACTAATTAGGTAATAGCTTCAGCTATAGCTAGTAGCAAGCCATGCCAAAATAGTGCAACTATTTGGCGCTATAACGGTTGTAGCTAGGATAGCAACACAAAGTGACATAGCAATTTAAATCATTGCCAAAAATTACTACATGAGTCACCGGCGTCGCCTGAGCAAAATTGCTCAACAAACTAATCAATGTGGTTGGATTTTGAATAAACAACTGCCACTATATGATGTTACATATACTTGCTACCTGTGTCAATATTTACAGGATGTTGTACATTACTCACCAAATCAATTTGCACACTACAGAACCTCAAATGAAACAAACAAAACTCTTTCACCATTCTCCCCTTCATTCTTGAATGCGTCTGCTCTCCAATTTATAGCAAAGAATCAAGAATATAGAATCTTGAGTCCTGAAGTAGCAGTCAGACCATGCAATTTCATCTATCTAGTTCCGCTATCATCAATTGATGATTCAGATGCGGAGTCATCTGAAGTTGAGATAGAACTTGTCTCACACAAACTACTGTTGTCAGGGTCCAGTGAATATGATGTTGGCCTTTTCAAATGCCAATACATGATGCTTGCTGTCAAAGTCAGCATCATCTTCTGGTTGACCTGAGACAAATTGCCAAAATCATATTGCAAATGTTAATTAGTTGATATCACAAGAGAATATGGTCCAACATGGCGCACTACTTGAGGCTGCTTGGATAGGCTAGCAAGCGGGGCATCACACCACCAAAATGATCTAGTTTCTAGTTTTTCTTTAAAAAATGCAATATATGCTTAACTCCCAACATTGGTGTAATTCAGCTTACTTACAGCTGATGATTCAGGGTCGGAGGGAGTAATAAACATTGACAAACTTAATCTACAAGTAACACTGTATGAAACTAGTTTTGGCTTCCAAGAATTCAATCAAATGCCTCACCTCCGTTATATCCTCTGGCAGCAAGAAGATGGAGCAACCAAGCTTTCTAGCCACAGAGATGATGTAGGAAGCATTCATTTGTTTTTCTTCATCTGTGCCGGAACCATATAAAATTTTAGTTAACAAGCTCTGAAAAGCATACACAGTACTAGTAAATCTAAGTGATCTGCAAATAACACTGGCGATATAAATAAGTGTGTCTATAATGTGTTGCCTATCACTATGAGGATATAATGCAAGGGGAAATGGTATATACTTTCATAATAAAACAAGACATACTGAATTTCTATGCACTAGCATTTCTTAATTGAAAATTGGATAGGAGATTTTCGGACTCAAGAGACATGAGACATCCAACCTTTTTCTCCTTTGGTTACAAGGCTCCAATTCACAACGCGAGGCTCCACAGCACTTAGTAAGTTGACAAAAAATATGCCACTTGAAAGGCTTCTATCCTGCAATTAGTACTTGTGGTTTATCGTACAAACCCTGAACAGCAAATTAGTGGAAGATACAGCGATATGGACACTGATGCTTGACATATTGTTAGAAGTGATAGTGACAGTAGTTCCTCATGCAAATAGTGGCCCTTCAGACTAGCATTATTACACTTCACAGTTACATTATTGAAATGTACTCCCTCTGTTCCAAGTTATAAGATGGTCTATCATAAATCCGAATTATAAGACATTTTGGATATTTCAATATGGACTACATACAGACTGAAATGAGTGAACAAACACATAATAACATGTCTACATACATCCGAACATCTTATAATACTAAACGGAGGGAGTAGGAGATTATTCTGGATTTATGATAGAACCTAAGTTAGAAATATAGCGTAAGTGAACAGTAGGAGATTATTCGGAAATGCCTGTTGGAGCTCTTTTTTTGAAAAATATCAAAAATTGTATTTTCAAGTTTCAAAAATATCTGAAAAATCTACAAATGAACCTAGGGAGGTATACTACATTTCTGTAAATTTTCATGATGATAAGATTTACACAGAAAAAATCATGTATTTCTACCACATGAACTATTCACTAATAAAAGTCAGTTTTTTTTTGTGCAGCTCACACCAAAGCTTCTTTCATCATGAAATTTTACAGGAATCTAGTATACATCTCTATGTTCATGTACATTTTTTTCAGAATTTGTAATACTTCAAAATTTTCGAGAAACACCAAAACTCCACTCTCGAGATTATTCTGGATTTATGAGAGGACCTAACTTAGACAAGATAGCATAAGTGCATGCGGCAATTTAGTTCATGCCTTCATACTACTTTAATAACAAACTGTAACTCATCCCAAGCACATAATTCAATTGACTACCCTGATTAGAATATGTATATATTATGAGTGCATATTTATATCTGTAAATTATACAACGAGATCGTTGTAATGAAGAATATTCTGCAGGAAACTCACATAAAGAAATGATAATGCAACTTGGCAGACTGTAAAATGATACGATATTTTCAAAGCATGATGTGCATTAATAAAATATATTGAAGTATACAAACCTTGAAACTTCCCATTTGAGACTGTCTTCCAGAATCCTTAACCTTTTTGTTAGCCCATAATAGTATGTCATTATCTGTGATCTCCTTCCCATTCGAATGAAATCTAAGATTCTTCAACAGTTGTAGTATGTTGTACCGCATCAATTGCCAGAGAAAAGCTGTCGGGGAGGGAGGGGGGGGGGGAGTTTGCCTTGTCATCGTATGATCAACTGGAAAGTTAAATTGAATACTGTGTGTGCAAAAGAATTGTACAAAACAACAATGGTACATTGATATTTTGAAATTTCTCTTCAGCAAAACCAGTTAATCAACCAAAAATTAACACATCATGAATATTTAGTTGATTATTATAAATTTACTAATCTCTGAAGGCATGATTATTTGTATAAATAATGGCCCAATTGGTATGTTACATCTAAGTACATTTGCTCACCTCCTAGTTATGTGCAAAACTTAAGTACATTTTATTATTTGCATCTGAGTGAAAAAACCACTTACCTAATATCAATTTCTTGTTTCCTTGCACAATATCATGACCAGCAATATTCACCAAGGAAAATTTTATTTCCTTTCCTATCTTCAGAAGTTGATTACAGTTTTCAACTTTTCTGAATGGAAGTTTTATTGGGGGTCGGTTTGCAAACTTCCAATTAACTGAACCAGGAGCAACCTTATCCATGACCTCAAGGAGCACCCATCTATCGTCCCACAAGGAAATATGAAAGATAGAATCAGCTTCATTTTAACAGAAGAGTTAGCTATAGACGATGAGAGGTATGGCCTACCCATTTCTAAGATCTTCGAATACATTGTTTATATATGTAGAAATTCCAAGGCTGTTAATCCATAGCCTAAATGACCTCTCTTCCCTTGAAACTTGAGCATCATCAGATACTCCATCCACAAACGAAACTTGCTTCATTTGTTTCGACAACCCATTCCTGCAAAAAAAGGACTACAATTATAGAGTTTAGACTGTCAAAACAGTGCACTACCAAGTACAAGCATCAGATTTTCATTTAGGCTTCTGTAGCATGTGTATCTAGCTGTAGTACTGGTAATCAATGCTGCTCCCTAGTTAAGAGATATGACGAAAGTATTTGCTGAATAGGCCCATAATAATAGCACATCTACAGCGGCGACAGGGTACTACATATGGTTTTACTGGCCAGGAATATTTGTACATGATCTAGTTACAATGTTTGCCGTGCTCAGCTTGCTCAGTTGTCTTGCACAAGGACGACTGTATATTGATTCTTCACAATCCTTTTCTGTGCTAGGGAAACTTCTGCAAGCAAACGGGCTCTTCTCTCGAAATCTTTGTGTGGGTCTCATTCTCATGCACAAAATATTATGTCATGTGAATGGTAACAAAACAATCTCTTATTTGTAGGAGCACACATAGTTCAATCAACGAGAAAAATAAAAAGAAAAAATGGTTCTATTGTCTTCTGATGTCTGACTGTTCCCTACAAACATTGTTTCACCTTCATTCTCAGCAATAAAAGGAAAACTTCAGAGTTGAGAGTTTTCCTGGGAACTAGTGGTGGACAGGTGAGAGAACGTTAACAACATAATGATACCAGTTTGCACAAGATGTTGTTTTTTAAGTGAATGTCATAGTATGTTACCAAGAACAGTAGCAGATAGCAAGGACTAAATAAAAGCAAATCTACAGGATGAAGAACTATCACATGCTAACAGCAGTTATTAGAAAAAAATTGGCCTTCGGTATCCCAATGCGATAAACATCAATGCAAATGTGAATTCTTCAACAAATTGTACCTTAGTATATAAATTCTGAGCTGAAGGGGTGCTCATAATACATACCTTTTTTGAAAAATATGAGCCACAAAGGCGAGATTTAGATTTTGTAAACCATCAACTATGTCTTTCGGGGCCAGATATCTTTTGCAGCCCATCCTATCTGCATGCTCAAGAACTAATCTTGCTCTATGAAGAAGATCTTTTACTGACATTGGCGATGGTTTAGCACTGCATTCTGGAGCCAGGACATTTAACAAGCAAGCATATGCCTCACTGTCCTGGGTTTTCATGTGACCAAGGTAAATAAATATTAATTCCTCATACAGGACCACAGTTCGAACTAAAAAACATGATAGATGGATTGATCTTCGTCATTTATTAACATTCTTAGTGTATACTCCCCTTGACCAGATAGAATTTCAAGTCAAGAATCAAAAACGAGATCAATGGTGAAGGGCAAAAGTATTTGAAAGTTATGGTGATTATTAAAACCATAAGAACTTAGTTGAAAGAGAAGTGAAATAGCTCAGTTATATAGTTTTTGGAACATATGTAGCACAGCTTGCGAAATTGCATTTATGTGTTAAATATTTAAATGTGTAAGGGGTCTAGCAGCTAACATGAGCATACTTTTATATCCGATGAAAAATTTGTTACTGTTCTCTGGAAACCTCCTTTCTTCAGCTGAAAGTTCATCCACCTTAGTAGTATTTTTTCAGGAGAAAGGCTCATAAGCTCCTCCATCTCCTGCAATTTTACATGAAACCATTGACAGTGTGTTACTCTCACTAGCATATTACACATACCAAATAGTCTCCAAAGTGCATTATAATGAACTGAAATTAGGACTACCTGGCTGTCTTGAACCAATTCGACCAACTGAGGTGTGCTCTTCAGGTTTACATCTGCCAATAGTTGTATCTGGTAGTCATTGTAACAACACGTTATCACAGATAGTATCATACATAAAACAGACACAATGTTGCCCACACATATAGACAAATGTAACAAAGATATGAAGTTACCTTGATAATCTGAGATATCAGCCCTAGGATAAGATGAGGCTGCAAGCAGTAAGAGAAAGCTTTGGTAAGCTCATTATACAAGAATTCTTCATGTAAAAAAAGAGTGAAAAGATAAAACTACAAATGAACAATACATGCTAGAATCAGAGCTTAGATCTGAACAAACAATTAAGTAGATGGTGCACTGGGGTATAGAAACATAGTATAAATAAGTTCAATGGCAATAAATAAGAACACAGAGGTATGCCAAGTATTTCTGTATCCTGAAGTAGAATGTAGTGGTGCACTGGAGGACATGAAGCATGTCATGTGTGCCAAATTATCAGTGTGACACGGACTGAACTTGATTTATTCTTTCACAGTAAGTTTGCCGCAAATTTCAACTATCTTGTCAGTCATAACAAAAGGGCACAGGAGCAATCGAATCAACCATGGGTTACCCCTCGCCACTTTTTCGATATATAAATAATCGTTCCATCGTGTTCCAATGATAACCACCAGTAAGTGCATGTATAAAGCAACAAAAGTAGAGAGAACCAACACAGGGTGCTTTACAGTCGTGTACATCACATGGACTTAACTCCACTGTGTTCCTCAACAACATCCGAATGAACAAGTACCCAAGTAAAAAGAACGGACTGAAAGTCACCTTTACTCTGAATATCATGTAATGCGATGAGGTCACAAAAAAGCAAGAAAAATAGAAACAGGGAGAGTCATACCCTCCCCTCTGCGAGATCCTGCGTGCCGATATTGACAACAGTGCAGCCGATGGCCTTGGCAGAGTTGAGACAGAGGGTGTGGTTCTCGTTTTTCTCCCACAAGTTAAGCAGCCTCTTGGTGTTGATAGCACGCTCGTCGATGGTCCCCGGAACGGCCAAGTTGATGAGCTTACTGGACCAAAAAGCCGAAAAGGATTGGAACCAGATCAGAGCAAAAATAATAATAATCAGTGGATCGAAAGCACAAATCCGAATGGCGAGGAGCGCACCATAGCAACACGCCGTCTTTAGTGAGGTGGAAGAGCTGGTTGGTGGCCGGATCGACGGGCAGCGCGTTCTTGAGGAACGGATCCTCGGCGAGGTAGGCATTGATGTGGCCCACGTAGGAAGCCTTCTCAGATTCGCTGATGGTGTGCAGCAGCGTGGTGGTGGACGCCGTGAGGAAGGCGGCAGACGAGGAGGAGGAGCGCTTAATGCCTTGGCCGCCGTCGCGCTCGCGCGCCTTCTTCCCGCCCTTGAGCCGCAGCTGCATCTCGGCGTAGACGCGCAGGAAGAGCTCAAAGTTGACGTCGAGCTGCGGTTTCTCGTCGGCGCGGGAGACAGCCGTGAGCACGGAGGACCACTCCTCGTCCGTGAGCGCCCGCTCGGGCGGCGAGCTGTTCTCTTTCCCGGCGTCCCCGCGCAGCGCTTCCCCTTTACCGGCGGCCATAGCGGTGGGGCTCCCCAGGCCGGTCAGCGCGGCGGGGAGGTCCCGCAGCCGCAGCCTGCCGGTGGGCGCCGTGTCCCGCAGCCCCGCGTACTGCCGAACAAGATCGAAAAACGCAGTCACAAACACCACCGCCAGCGCGAAGGAAGATGAAGGGCAGAGAGCGCGCGCGTACCTGTGCCTGGAGCGCGCGGAGGTCCGCCTGCGTGAAGCGGCGCTGCAGGTAAGGGTCGGACACGACGACCAGCCCGTCGAATCCCATCGAGTCCCCTGCTCCGCGGCGGCGGCGGCAGCTCCCAGTCCGCGGGCGGTGTTAGGTGGGATGCGCGAGTCGAGACGGTGGCCAGTGTCTGAGGTGGAGCGTTGGTTCAAACTAAAGGAAAGGATGGGGTGGATGATTAAGGAGGGTCCCAGTCCAATAGAAAGAAAGTGTGGAGCCTTGATGAGAGAGTGGACAGAGCAGCGGAGGGGATTCAAATCTTTGCGGTTCACTGCCTGGCAGGGTCCAGCGAGCTGGTCCCCGACCGTTGCTGTTCGTGAAAGTGGAAGTACCAGGAGAGGAGGTTGGGTACCACTCACTCTCACGCTACAGTGGCTACTGGGGGGATGTCACTAATTGAGATTCCAGCTAATGCTCTTGCAAGCTGTGGCTAAGGTTGGGGTCCAAATGCAGTCCTTTTGCAGTTGTGCTGCTACGGCTGCGGCGGCTGCTGAAACATGCTGAAATGATCAAAATGCCCTTGATTGTCCTCTAGATTGAGCTTGAAGATAATTGTACCTCTAATGACGCGATTATGAGATGTTTTTGTTGGTCAGCATCATTGGCCCCCCGTCGGGTAGTTCGCTCGGGCGAGACCAGTATGCCCGTGCGTACTCGGTAGGGACAACGTCATTTGCACCCTATCGGGCTGCTTTGGTCGTGTGAAGCTCATGCATGGGGCATGCCCAGCTATGCGTGCGCGTCCCGGACGGCTCAATGGCCTTGGCCTTACAGCGTGCGTGTCACCTCGGGCGTTCAAGAGGTGCCTGCTCCGACTCACTGCCCATCCAATTGTTCAGTTGCCCTGCCCGACTGTGCATGCGTGCATGCTGGACAACTCTGTGTGTTGGCCTCGCATCGCACGAGCTGTCTCGCATGGTCGAGAGGCGCTTGCTCGGGCGGCCTAGCCACCCGGTTGTTTGGTTCCCCTACTCAGGCTTATTTCTCGCTCGGGATGCCCCGTTGCCCTCGTCCCGGTGTGTCCTGGGTTGGTGGGCGTTGGCGGGTGGGTGCTCGATGTGGTATGTCAGTTTGTTGTGGTGCGTGGGGGTGTTCTTGGTATATAATGGATGGTGGTCTTCTTTTCCCCTACTTGCCCCTCACACCGTTCTCTTTTCATACTGCGAGGGCTTCTTCAAGCTTTCTCTGTGTTGGTGCTTTGTTTGCCATCGGCGGCGTCCGGCGCCCGTTGGCTTTTCGTGCCTTCTATTGACGTTAGTGATGTTCGAGGTGGGTTGCTTCTTCACTACGATGCTCGTGATGTTTTCTCCCTCTTTCAGGGTGTTTGTTGCATTTGGTTTCCTCTGCGCCTCTTCTTCCCGCTCGCCATCCTTTTTTCTTTTCTCTTCTCTTGGTTGCAGCTCCTCTTGGTGGTTCTTTGTTCTTCGTTTTTTTGTTCTTGAGCCCGCTTGCTATTGTGGGAGGCTGGACGCTTCTCCGCTCTGTTGCTCCTTTGTTATCTTCCTTCTCCCTTGGGGTTTTTAGGTCTGATTGTCCCCGTGCGCTTTCGATTCCTTGTGTCCTTAACGCTGGTTCCAGCTTTACGTGTCATTTCAGGATCAGGAACTTCCTCATCTTCAAGGTTCTTCATGGATAAGGATGGTTTCAGCGTCATTGTGTTTGGCCTTTGTGGCACGGAGGTCGTCTCTAAGTGCGACTAGGTTGTCCACTTGGTGCCACCATGCCTTCAACCGCGTGCTTATGTAACACCCTAGATTTTTCACTCCTGGAAAATTCTTTTTCTAGATTTGGCTTCTATCTTTTTCTTTTGGTGTTCTTGGATTTATTAGCACTCTTGTGTTTATGTGAGGATAAGTAAATTTTCTGGTTACTTTGACTTAGGGTTTTGCGTCCAAAACCCTAATTGTCATTTTTTATTTAAACCCTAAAGACCAGGTTTGCACTCGACACCCATTCTCTCTTGCACCACAAATCCCCAAAATATTTGTAAGGTCATGCAAATCTCTTCACCATTTCCATCAAAAAGCCACACACTTAAGTTAAATTTTGACCAGAGCATCCATCTAGAGTTTCTACCAAATCTTTTGACCTATGAAGCAAGTGCATTGTGCCCTCACCCTATGAAGCTAAAAAAATCACAGACAATCATCCATACACATAAAGCCTATCCATAAATTTCGATCATTACCCAACCACCATAACTCCCTCCATAATTTTCCAAAGCTTGCATCCACACGCCCACCTTGTGAAGGAAGTATATTTCGCACTCATCCATTTTCTCTCAAATTTGTCATGGTGATAAACCATGACAAAACACCACTACCACCCAAAATTCATCAAATTCCACCACACCAAACTCCCAAAGTTTTTGGCCAAAATTTCAGCTTAGACATGAAGCACCACCTACGCTCATCCATATGGCCACAAATTTTGCATACACATTCATCATCATACCAAACAAACCCCACACTACAATTGACCTTTGGTCACCACTGTTGGAGATATGCCCTAGAGGAAATCATGTATGATGATATTTCCTATGTGTTTATAGTCCTTGGACATTATCAATGATGTGTATCAGTAAGTACGTGACTTGTTTGTGGAACTATGCATTGTATGATGAACGTCCTAAAAGGTCCCTAGTCGAAAGGGCTGTGTGGACGCGTAGCCGACTAGACTAGCATATGACACGGTCGATGGCTTGGTCTCACTAGCCATGGGGCATTGGATGCTAACCGATAATATGTACTTGGAAGGATCTGGTCGAATTCGGCGTAGTCAGATCCGAGTCAAGATAAGGTCTGAGTCGGACAGACCCAACTATGAGACGCAGCGATATGTCATCTGTGAGTCTCTAATACAACATACGTTCTATGTCCTAAGACCTGAGCTAGAGCATGTACTCGGGATGGTGACAGACTTGCTTTGGGCCAACCAAATGCTACTCCGTGATTGGGTAGTTACAAAGGTAGGTTTCGGGCTTGTCCAGACCCATGCTGTGAGACATGGTCGAGCAAGACGGGATTTGCCCCTCCGATCAGGAGAGATATACTCTGGGCCCCTCGTGTGATCCGACCAGGATAAGCATGGCCATGCGGCAAGGATTATGAGATAATCTGGTTTGTGGTCGGCATCACTGGAAGGAGAAAGAGGTCGGGCTAACACAAGGATGACAGACTCGCCTTGAGCCCGACAACATATATTGTGTGGCAAAAGGAATGAAAGTATGATGTGCAGGTTCACCTAACTAGATTCATAGTCTGCTTGGTGTTCGACATGCCTTGCTAGGGGCCGCTACTAACCGTGCAGTTCGGAGGTGATCTGAACTGCGACCAAGCCGGCTTGAACCTAAGGGGTTGCGCGCTTAAGGGAAGCAACCTACGAGGTCGGATCCGAGGACACTTGTAGGATGTGATCCGAGCTGTGTTCGGATTCTGGCTGAGTAGACTTATGGGCTTTAGGGTCCTTGCGAGGCCCAAGTGTTGAGCCCGTGACGGACGCCTATATAAAGTGGGGGTGCGGCACACTCATGCGGCTGATCACTTCGGCGCTGTCACTAGGGTTTGCATGTGCTGCGAATAGACACCTCCACTCGCCGCCAGTTGTGTGATCGGACCCAGCAGTCCACCGCACGACGTTCCTCCTGCACGCGCGGATACCATTAGAGGTGGTGCACCTGCGCCGCTTCGGCGAACTTGTACGTGGGATCCGGTGCCCGGCTGTTCAAGGGAGATCGAACAAGGAGGAGACGATCCACGCGGACGCGATGAACCAACTCTTCTTTCGCTGCACGGCACTGCGCGTCTAGTGGTAACGAACTGTGATCCATCTCCCGTAGCATGTTCTTGGTTGTTCTGCACATAGGAAAATTTTAGTTTGCAGTCGACGCACCATACCATATAACCCTACAGTGGTATCAGAGCCTCTTCTATAGGATTTGGACTCAGATCATATGCATATTAGATATGTGGAGGTGGCAGATGAGATCTGTTGTCGTTGATAAGATTGGTTGTGTGCACGGTTGATGAGATCAACTGCACATGGGGATCGATGTGGCTATGTTTTCTATTGATCGGGGTCGATGAGGTCGTGACACAACCTACCCCTATCGATCGGTATCCGCCATCGGGGTTAACCGTGAAACGTAAATCCGAATAGGACTCACGATGATCGATGAGATCGTTCAGATCGGAAAATTCGGCGTGATCGGAGTTCAAATATGATATGTGATTTCCAAAAACGTCGCACGCTGCCCGCACCAACGAGGGGCGTTGCCCCTTCGAACCCCGCCCGCTAACCAGCTAGCAGGACCTCCGTGTGCATAGCGCCTTGTATTTCGTACATGATCACTCAAACCGGTAGAATGCGATTCTATGCATAACTTTATTTTGCATGGTTTGATGTGAATAGTATGGCTCATGTGTATGTGATGCATGTGTGTAAATTATACATGGCCTGCGTGTCATGTTTGTCAGCCAGCAGGAGCCAAAGTGCTGTCATTATAATGTATAACGACTTGTGTGTCGACTTGTGACTCTATGTAAAATTCATTACTAGTTGTAGTAGTTGGATTATAGAGATTAGGTTGGTAGCTTGGCATCCCGGCGTGACAAACAAAGATGGAGTTCCTAGATGGTCATCGGAGTTGGAGCCGACCTGGAAGAACGTCCAAGAAGGAGTCAGACTATTTCACAATATGTGTTTATTTGTGATTGTTATGCTTCTTTGTTTCTATGCATGTTAGAATGGTAGAAAGATCCCTCGTTAATATCAAGTGAATTGCCATTCCTGATGTTTCACCTTCGCACATCAAGTACGTCTAGTAGTGGGCTCATAAAATTGGGGTGCTGCTAGGTGTCCTTGAACTGAAGGGTTCGTGTCGGACATGGACATGCACCGCATCAGGTTAACTTGACAAGGCTATCAAAACGGTTTCGGGCCTTGTGGCAAAGAAGGTTGGGGGCCGGGGTATGAGATACCTTCCCGACCGACAGGAGTCGTATAGAGACATGATTAGCAAGAAGTTGCTTACCGGATAGGCATGTTGTCTAGCAGTGATGCTAAAGCTCACTAGTCGCATGTGCTAGTCGGATCCTGAATCACTGAGAGTTTGCAGAGGGATGTCAACTTCAGTGGGAGTATTTATATTTAAGGCTTGAATTACTCTACATAAACACATTGCTTAGTGATTGCATATTTTGTGTTGTAGATCAATGGCACCACCTGCTCAACCCAACTTTGCATTGAAATCAATTCTGGAAAATGATAAACTGAATGGAACAAACTTTACCACCTGGTATAGAAATCTGAGAATTGTTCTCAAGCATGATAAAAGGAACAAGTTCTAGAGGATCCACTTCCAGAGGAACCTGCCGATAATGCTAGTGCCACAACTAAGAATGCCTACCAGAAACTCGTTGATGAATCAACGGAGATCAGCTGTCTGATGCTGGCTTGTATGGAGCCCGATTTGCAACAACATTTTGAAAATGTTGAGGCTTACGATATGATCGAAAGTCTCAAGAGCATGTTTCAGACACAGGCTAGGACCGAAAGGTTCAACGTCTGGCGATCCTTCATGGATTGCAAGCTGAAGGAAGGTGATCCACTAAGCCCACATGTGATCAAGATGATCGGATATGTGCAAGCTTTGGATCGTTTGGGCTTCCCGCTCTTGGATGAGCTGGCTACTGATGCAGTTCTGGGTTCTCTTCCGCCCAGCTATGGGACGTTCATCTCGAACTATCATATGCATGGTATGGATAAGAAGCTCACTGAATTGCATGGGATGCTCAAAAGTGGTAGAGCAGGATATTAAGAAAGGCACACATCAAGTGTTGATGGTGCAGAAATCGACTAAGTTCAAGAAGAGTTGGTCCAAGAAAAAGGCTAAGGCAAAGGGCACGGAGACGGTAACCTTCGCCGCTGCACCGAAGTTTGCACCGAACTCGAAGACCATTTGCTATCATTACTCTGGTCACTGGAAGAGGAACTGTAGCAAGTGGCTTGCAGAGAATGGCAAGAAGGCCGAGAATGCTGCTTCAGGCAAAGGTACACTTGTTGCATATGTTATAGACATTTACCTTGCTGACATACCTAGTAGCTCTTGGGTATTTGATACCGGATCGGTTGTTCATATTTGCAACTCGATGCAGGGGCTGGTAAGAACTAGGCGTGGCACAAGGGGGGATTGATATCAGGGTCGGCAACAAAGCAAGAGTTGCTGCATTGGAGGTCAGCATGATGCAGCTCCAGCTTCCTTCTAGATTTATTTTGGAATTGAATAATTGTTATTACATCCTGCACTTAGTCGGAACATTATTTCTGCCTCATGCTTGATGAGTCAGGGTTACGAATTTAATTTAAAGGACAATGGTTGTTCGATTTATTTGAATGGTATGTTCCATGGCTATGCACCCATTGTTGATGGGCTATTTATATTGAATCTAGAACAGGAATCAGTCTATAACGTGAATGTCAAGAGGCATAAGCCTAATGAGATAAATCTGACGTACTTCTGGCATTGCGGCTTGGACACATTAGTCTGAAACGCATGAAGAAGCTCCATGATGATGGGCTCCTAACTTCGTCTGACTTTGAGTCATTCGAGACATGCGAATCATGCTTGCTCGGCAAGATGACTAAGACTCCTTTCGCAAGGAGTTGCGAGAGGGCATCCGAGCTATTGGGACTTATAAATAGTGATGTGTGTGGTCCAATGAGCACAACTGCCAGAGGTGGCTATCAGTACTTCGTGACTTTTACCGATGACTTGAGTAGATATGGATATATCTATTTGATGAGGCACAAGTCGGAAACTTTTGAAAATTTCAAAGAGTTTCAAAATGAGGTTGAGAATCAGCTCGGCAAGACTATAAATGTGACGCCCCCGATTTGACCGTACACTAATCATACACGCAAACGTGTACGATCAAGATCAGGGACTCACGGGAAGATATCACAACACAACTCTACAAATAAAATAAGTCATATAAGCATCATATTACAAGCCAGCGGCCTCGAAGGCTCGAATACAAGAGCTCGATCATAGACGAGTCAGCGGAAGCAACAATATCTGAGTACAGACATAAGTTAAACAAGTTTGCCTTAAGAAGGCTAACACAAACTGGGATACAGATCGAAAGAGGCGCAGGCCTCCTGCCTGGGATCCTCCTAAACTACTCCTGGACGCCGTCAACAGGCTGCACATAGTAGTAGGCACCTCCCAAATAGTAGTACTCGTCATCAATGGTGGCGTCTGGCTCCTGGACTCCAGCATCTGGTTGCGACAACCAGAAAGAAAGGAAATGGGGAGAAGGGGGAGAAAGCAACTGTGAGTACTCATCCAAAGTACTCACAAGCAAGGAGCTACACTACATATGCATGGGTATCAAATAGAATAAGGGTATCATATGTGGACTGAACTGTAGAATGCCAGAATAAGAGGGGGATAACTAATCCTATCGAAGACTACGCTTCTGGCCACCTCCATCTTGCAGCATGTAGGAGAGAGTAGATGATAAGTTCACCAAGTAGCATCAAGTAGCATCGTATAGCATAATCCTAACCGATGATCCTCCCCTCGTCGCCCTGTGAGAGAGCGACCATCGGTTGTATCTGACACTTGGAAGGGTGTGTTTTATTAAGTATCCAGTTCTAGTTGTCATAAGGTCAAGGTACAACTCCAAGTCATCCTGTTACCGAAGATCACGACTATTCGAATAGATTAACTTCCCTGCAGGGGTGCACCACATAACCCAACACGCTCGATCCCATTTGGCCGGACACACTTTTCTGGGTCATGACCGGCCTCGGAAGATCAACACGTCGCAGCCCCACCTAGACCAACAGAGAGGTCAGCACGCCGGTCTAAACCTAAGCGCCCAGGGGTCTAGGCCCATCGCCCTTAGCACACCTGCATGTTGCATGGGCGGCCGGAAGCAGACCTAGCCTAGTAGGCGTTCCAGTCCAATCCAGCGCATGCCGCTCCGTTGCTGACGTCACGAAGGCTTCGGCTGATACCACGACGTCGAGTGCCCATAACTGTCCCCGCGTAGATGGTTAGTGCGTATAGGCTAGTAGCCAGACTCAGATCAAATACCAAGATCTCGTTAAACATGTTAAGTATCTGCGAACACCGACCAGGGCCAGGCCCACCTCTCTCCTAGGTGGTCTCAACCTGCCCTGTCGCTCCGCCTCAAAGTAACAGTCGGGGGCCATCGGGAACCCAGGCCCACCTCTACCGGGATGGAGCCACCTGCCCCTTCAGCCCCCAACTCCGAACAGTACCACATGTAATGTAACTGTGTAAAGTATATAGTATATGCCCATGATCACTTCCCGAAGTGATCACGGCCCAGTAGTATAGCACGGCAGACGGACAAGAGTGTAGGGCCACTGATGGAACGCTAGCATCCTATACTAAGCAGTAGGATATCAGGTAATGGTAACAACAGTAGTAGCAAGGATAGGCTATGCATCAGGATAGGAATAACGGAAAGCAGTAACATGCTACACTACTCTAATGCAAGCAGTATAGAGAAGAATAGGCGATATCTGGTGATCAAGGGGGGGGGCTTGCCTGGTTGCTCTGGCAAGAGAGAGTGGTCGTCAACTCCGTAGTCGTACTAGGGGTCGCCAGCAGTCTTGGGGTCTACCGGAAAGAAGTAGTGGAGAGGGAACACGATAAATAACAGAGCAATCAAAGCATCACAAAGCGTAACATGGCAATACGCGGTGCTAGGTGTGCCCTAACGCAGCAGTACGTGGTACCGGCGAAAGGGGGAAACATCCGGGAAAATAACCCCTGTGTTTCGCGTTTTCGGACAAATGAATCAGAGGGGAAAAGTTGCGTGTTCGCTATGCTAGGGATGCGTGGCGGACGAACGGGCTGCGTATCCGGATTCGTCTCGTCGTTGTGAGCAACTTTCATGTAGAAAGTATTTTCATCTGAGCTACGGTTTATTTTATATTAATTTTAAAAGATTTAAATCATTTTTAGGACTAGTTTAAATATTTTAATTCAACATTATCCAAAATAGTAAAAGATGACGTCAGCATGACATCATGCTGATGTCAGCAGTCAACTGAGCGGTTGACTGGGTCAACTATGTGTGGGACCCTCATGTCATTGATTGATTAGTCTAATCAGGGGGTTAATTAAGTTAACTAGTAATTAGGTTAATCTAATCAAGATTAATTAATTTAATTAATCCTTTAATCAATTAATTAATTATCATTTTAATTAATTTTAATTATTATTTATTAATTCATTTTTTTAAAATTAATTTAATTAGTATTATTTTTTTATTTCGTTTTCGTTCACAGGGGGGTGGGCCCCGTTGTTTGTGGCACAGAGGCCTTGCGGGTCGGGCGTTGGGTGCGGGCGTGGTGCCCGTGCCCGAGGCCGAAACGGTCTGGCCTCGGACGCGGCCCGCGACGTG